>NC_038050.1:50935472-51116529 GCF_002211085.1 Panicum hallii
GGGGCGCGGTATCGGCGGTGAGCGGCGGTGGCAGGAGCGGCGCAGAGAGGGAAGCGGCGCGTGCCAGAGGAAGACGAAGCAGGGGGTGTCAGGGGGACTTGTTCGTAATTTCCAAAGAGTTCAGGGACCCCTCTGTAAACTAAAATTTTCCCACTGTTACAAAGGTCAAATGGAAAAGTGCTCAACATGAAAGTTGTAGAGTTTTTCAAACTCTACAATATTGCTTTAAGGCTTTGGTTTAAAATCTTAAAGGGTACGGTTTTATTTTGAGTTTTTTGAACACAATTCAAATTTTAATTTTTATGTGTTAACTAAAACAAAATGCCCTAATGTTTGGGGTCCTTTTGTAAGTTTTTCTGCAGTAATCATGACTAGCTCTTTTTACACTTTAGTCCTTAGGTAAAACTAAGTTTTACTTTTATCTTTTTACCGTTTCACATGTAAGTCCTTATATGTTTGTATTAATTACATATAGGTCCTTAATTTCATATAAAGTCTATTCCCCTTAGTGTTTATTTAACTTTTGATCTTTTCTTTTCTATAGCCATCTGAAATTTGACACTTAAGAACATTTTCACATACTTGCACATGAGAAGTTATAAAACTCATAATTTACAAATATACCCTTATTGCTTTGTACAACTTATATACACTATAACATGCTTACATATATTACACCCAGATTTAGTATCTAGTTATCTAACTACCTGGATATCACAGCCTTCCCCCCTTAAAAAGAATCTCGTCCCGAGATTCCAAAGCTGAACAGAAATGGATAATTAGATTTGGGGATTGGCTTGCAGGAAGTCTGGAAAATTCCGTTGAAGATAAGACTCAGTCTCCCAAGTCGCTTCTTCTTCGGTGTGATGATCCCATAAGACCTTGTACATCTTAACTGCCCTTCTTCTGGTGAATCTTTCCTTAGTATCCAGAATTCGAAGAGGTTGTTCGATGTACGACAAATCAGGTTCAATCTCAAGGGCACCTGTCTCAACGATTTCTGTGGGTACTTTGACACACTTCTTAAGTTGAGAGATGTGAAAGACATCGTGAATAGCCGCCCATTGAGATGGAAGACGAAGTTTGTAAGCCACTGGGCCACAAACGTTTAAAATTTCAAAGGGTCCGACATATCGAGGTGCTAACTTCCCTTTTATGCCGAAACGTTGGACACCTTTGGTAGGAGATACTCGGAGATAGACAAAATCTCCTATCTGGAATTGCAGAGGTTTCCTTCTTTTATCTGCATAGCTCTTTTGTCTGGACTGAGCGGTTTTAAGATTAGATTGAATAACCTTAACCTTATCTTTGGCTTCAATGACTAGGTCGGGTCCAAAGATTTTGCGTTCACCGGTCTCTGACCAACTCAAAGGAGTTCGACACCTGCGACCATATAACGCTTCGAAAGGAGCCATTTGAAGACTAGCTTGATAACTGTTGTTGTAGGCAAATTCAGCTAGAGCAAGGCACTTGTCCCAACTTGTACCATAGTGAATAATACAAGCTCGGAGCATGTCTTCAAGAATTTGGTTAACTCGCTCAGTCTGCCCATCAGTCTGGGGATGATACGCAGAGCTTCGAATCAATTTGGTTCCTAGAGCTGATTGTAACCGCTCCTAGAACCGTGCGATAAATTGGGGCCCACGATCAGATATGATAGTTTTCGGAACCCCATGCAATCGAACGATTTGTTCCAGATAAACTTCGGCATACTTCTTAGCAGAGTAAGTGGTATGCACCGGAAGAAAATGAGCTGTTTTTGTGAGTCTATCGATGATTACCCATATGGAGTCATGTTTTTGAGATGTGTTGGGAAGACTGACAATAAAATCCTTGCTAATGTCTTCCCATTTCCATGATGGTATGGGTAATGGCTGAAGTGTACCAGAAGCGTTGAGATGACTGGCTTTGACTCGCTGGCACGTATCGCACTCAGACACATATTTGGCAATTTCTCTCTTCATTCTGGTCCACCAAAAATGTTGCCGAAGATCTTGATACATCTTGGTGCTACCAGGATGAATAGAGAATTTGGACAAATGTGCTTCGTCGAGAATTTGCTTACGAAGTTGATGATCCTTAGGCACAACAATTCGATCGTTGAACCATAGGACTCCTTGATGATCAGTGTGAAAACACCGATATTTAGCTTCTCCCTGGGATAGCTTGGATTTAATAATTTTGACACCCTCATCATGTAGCTGCGACATGATGATTTTATCCCGCAAAGTAGACTCAACGGAGATCAAGTTTAAACTACCTTGGGGAATAATCTCAACGTTTCGGCATAAAAGGAAAAATAGCACCTCAATATGTCGGACCCTTTGAGATTCTTAAAGTTTGTGGCCCAGTGGCTTACAAACTTCGCCTTCCATTTCAAATGGCTGCTATCCACGATGTTTTTCATATCTCCCAACTCAAAAAGAGTATCAAAGTACCTATGGAGATTATTGAAACCCCAGCTGTTGAGATTGAACCCGATTTATCCTATATTGAGCAACCCATCCAAATCCTGGATACCAAGGAAAGGGTCACCAGAAGGAAAAGGATCAAAATGCATAAGATCTTTTGGGATCACCATACCAAAGAAGAAGCAACTTGGGAAACAGAATCGTATCTTCAACAAAATTTCCCAACTTTTCTTTCAACCAATTCCCAAATCTAATCGTCCAATCTTCTTCTACTTTCGAATCTCGGGACGAGATTCTTTTTAGGGGGGAAGGCTGTGACATCCAGGTAATAAGGGATATAGACTCCAAACTCTAGTGTGGAGTAGGCATGTTTGTTATGGGTAGTACAAAGGGCTAGGGGTGTATTTGTAATTTCTATGAAAATATAGGCCTTTAAGTGTAAGATGGGTGGATTGGAAGGTAGCCTTGAAACTTAGGAGAAACATAATATTAGGTGTTAACTTTATGTTATCATAAGGAAAAATAAGCCCTTAAGTAAGAATAGGGGCCTATTTGTAAATAAATATAAGCTATAGGGTCTTCTATGCAAATAGTTGTGGAATAAAAGTAACTTTCATGTTTACTTGAGGGTTTATCTGTAAAAATACTAGTCATCATGACATTTCATGAATATTTGCAAATATATCAAAAATTTGATCAAAACCTCGTTTGGTAAGGACAGGGGTAATTTAAATTTTACCTTGCTCAAAATTCAACATGTAATGTTGTAAACTTTGAGTTTTTGAATTTGAGACCTAAAGCAAGTTTGTAGAGCTTGACAAATTCTACAACTTTCATTTTGGTCTTTTTCTCAGAAAACCCCTAGATCAGTGGGAAAAGTTAGATTACCGAAGGGTCCCTGTTATTCTTGAGTTTTGCAAACAGGTCCCTGGACCCCCTCTCCTCTCTTCTTCTTCCCCGAGCACCTGCTCTGCTCTGTTTTTTCCCCTGCCTTCTCTGCTCCGCCGTCAGTGCCGCTCCCCTGGCAGCCGCTGTGCAGACCGCCGCCGCCCACCTCCTGCTGGGATCACACCCACGCGTTGTCCTCTCCCTGTCCTAGCCCTGCTCCCCTCCCTTGCTGCTTCCTTGCGCGCGCGCCACGGCGTCCCAAGCCGCCCGCCGGCCGCCATGTCGTCGCCGCCACATTCTGTGCCCACGCCTACCTTTCTTCTCTCCTCTTCTGCTTAACCTGATTAGAAGATCTTAGAGATGTCATTTGAATCTTTTCTCCTTTCGCTGTGCACATCCCGGCCTCCAAATACCTCCGCCACCGCTCCTTCTCTCCGGTAAACCCCGGACCACCGTGGGCGGCAGCCATCGGCCACCAATTGCCTCCACCGACCCCCTAATCAGCTTCCCCAATTCCCCCTCGTGCTCCCCAGCCTGTAGCCGCAGCTCAATTTCGGCCGAAGCGTCATCGCCGGTGAGCTCCACCCGCCGCCATTCGATCTCGCCGCGGGACACCCCTCCCTAGCCTTCCTCAACCCCAATTGCTGCTGCACTAAGCTTCCTCACACTGCCAGGAGGTTCCTCGACCACCTCCTCACCGCCCAAGACCACCAGAGCACGGCCCCCGCTGTTCCCCTCCGCCGCCGGCCGCACGCTCCTGTCGCGCCGCCACTGCGGGCTGCCCCCACCCGACTCCGAGCTGTCACAGGTGCGCAAGAGCCTCGTGGTGCTTCCCTACCCCTCCATCCTCGCCGCCGGTGATCGCCGTCGCCGGGACAAGCCGGTCAACTCTCGCAGCTACTGCCTTGACCCAGCAAGGATCGCGGGTTAGAAGAGGCAGAAGCCTAGGGGGCTATTTGCAAAGTCCTACTTATAGGAATAGTGCTATTTAGGGACCTCTATGTAAAGGTTTCTATCATTTCATGTGAGCCATGCTGATAGCTTGTAAAATTGATAGAAATTTGTGGAAAATTTCAAAAAAATGTCAAACCAATTTTGCTGGGAACAAGATTTCAACATCTACAACTTTTATTAATAAAGTTTGGTGTGAAACTAAATATTTTTAAATCTATTTTAAACTTAGGGTAAAAGGGTAAAGGATGCATAACTTTCACATGCTTACTTTGTTTCTTGTAATTTTTGGTAAGTAGCTTCCATAGGTCATGTGTGAGCTTATGTAAAAGTTTCAAACCCAGCAATATTTTGTAATTTAAGTTCTTTTGGATTTGGGAAATTCAAATTTGAAATGCTATGAAATTAATTAACTATGTTCCTTAGGCTTAATTAACTAGATCTTTTTGTCATGATTTAATATGTTGATAATTAGTCTATAATTAAATTTTCAAGACTTTATAATTCTTTTTGTCTAGGGTTTGAACTTAAACTTGAAATTTGTATTCAAATTCAAATATTTTAGTTCCTGTTTCAATAAATTCAATACTGTAATCATGACTTAAATATGAGTGATAACTCAAGACTAAACCTCCTTCTGTTTCATGAGTTCATGTGTGTTAATTGTTTGGATTGCAACCTTATCGTGAAATAAAATAAAAGAATATGCATTCCTTAATTTTATATTGTTGCATATCATGTAGACCCGTTTACTCTTGCTGACGGTGACCACGAGCTAATCCCGGATCAAGCCGTAGAAGTTTCCGAAGACCCCGAGAGCACCGTCGAAGGTCTAACTAAAGCTCCGAACCAAAGTTCGGCAAATCTTGACACTACTACCCCCAACTCTACGCAAGAAGGCAAGCCCCGGACATAACTCACTATTTTAATTACACTGCAATCTATATCTATTTACGTATTCTATGCATTATGTTCTTAGGAATTGCTTGAAACCCTAGTTGCATTTCCCTAGGAACCAACGTATGACAGATGGGAGTTTTGTGAGGTATCATGGTTAAGGTGATACCCCGTCTGTGTTGTTGAATTTGATAAGGTCGCAGTGTGTGGTAGTGCGGGTTAAGTGTTTGAAAGTACTAACCACATGCCGCAAAATATGGTAAGCGGTAAGCCTAGTAACCAATCGGCCCGATGAGTGGACATACCTCCCACCACTCGTCTTGCTTCTTCTGGTTACTTAGTTTGACGTGTGGGAATACGTGTTGCAAGGGTAACCAGGAGTACGGTCATGTAGTCGCGCTACAGGCGTACGTCCTGCACTTTGGAAGTGCGTATGGTCCTGCAGTGGCTTGTGGTGGCTCTGATCCACGAGTCGGAATTAAAGGCAAATGGTTGCTTCGGAATGACCCTTTGGTGTTCTAAGCGTGTTTGTTAGGTTTATCCTTGCAAGGTTGAATTCGATTCAGAATCGTCCGCTTCTCACGCAGATTGAGACTGCTTGATCCCTTTACCACATTGCGTAACAAGAGCAATCATATGATTATCAAAAATGATATTTGATCAAAGATTATACCATGCTTGCTTAAATATAGGTGCTTACCTAGAATGGATAATCAATTAGAACCTAAAAGCTAAAAGTTGAAAATAAGGATCTACTCTTTATCGCTTTTCAGCTGAAAAACTAAACCCGGATCTATTACAAACCTTCATAAGTCTAGGTACTTGGCTAAGTATACCATGACCGGGTAAGCCTTGCTGAGTATTAGAATACTCAGTCTTGCCTTGTAATTTTTGTTCAGGTAATCCTCCTGATGACTCAGCTCTACCTGTACCATGGCCCTACCCTCTGCCTGATGGTTGGTCCGTGGAGTGGGACCCATCCCCGGCCAACGTAGACCCCTCCGAGTGACGTCATGCTTGGGCTAGCATGATGTCTGCATCGACGACATGTATAGTTTCCGTGCTTTAAAACTCCGCTGCATAACTTGAAACTTAAGGTTGTTGTGTAATAATTTCCTCAGTTCAGAAAGTTTATGTCACGTTTGAATACTCATGTAATATATCTGCCTGTGATGTAAAATATGATGGCATTTGTATCTCTGGACTCGCCTTCGTGCGGGGTACCTTGTTTGATCCTGCATTCGGTGGTTTATCGGGACGTTACCCGACAGACCCAAGGATTATACCGTTTGAAGCACGTTGAAGCCCTCAAGAGTGGACTCGCGTACTTGAGCCGGTGTAATTCAGGTTGGTTCTGCCACAGCTGGTATCAGAGCTAATAAGTGTACACTAGAGATGTGAAGTGCCTAAAAAATACTTTCGGTATAAAATTTGATTAACAAAGTATGTTGCAAAAGTACGTTGGATTCATTAAGGTTGTGCTTAGTACGTAAAGCCCTAGGGTGATGTTTAAAGGAAAAGTAGAGGTGGCTGTAATACATATATATAACTCTAACTTTCAGCATTACTTTTCTATCAAAACTTAAATTTATGTATAACCCAACTTTACATTTGTAACGACACCTTCGATGATGAGGTAAGAAGGTAAGGATCCTTAGCCAACTGACGGAGCTTGGCCTTCTCATCGGTGATGCGAACCGAACGCTGTTTCTCAAGCAGTGGCCTACTTGAGATGCTTCCAATGTACCAACTTTGGTTGACTACATTGGGAATATATGGTTCGGTGCAGGGTATGGCGATCGCTGTTTACTCACTCCAATCTAAGGACTTGCCTAGCCGATCACGACTTGGTCCATGCAATTCGGCCACTGAACCTCAGGAGGCCAACAATTCTGAGTCCCTCTCCACATTGGAAAAGGACTTGAACTTTTTACTCCAAATCGGGAAACCCGAAGCCACGGCACGTCGGGGGGCTGCGAGTCACCTTGGTGATGATGGTCTGATGATCACCTCCACCCCAGAAGGTTGTTTCGTGCATTGGAAGGGAATGAAACTCTCCGATCTACTCGAAGATGAAGACCGACTCGTGGCACACCTCGAGCCCTTGCCTTTTCAGGAGGGCACGCCATTAGGCACCACGGCAGAAGAATCGACCGAGCTAGTCGAAGCGAGCTCCGACGAACTCATATCACGCCAAGTGTTGATGGCAGAAGAGGGGGAGGACGATGGCCTCTCACCCAACGAAACACTTGACATGATATCCGAAGACAAGGCCATAGCCAATGCCAGCGATGAAAAAGACACCGAGCGTGAGGCACGAAGGGCCAGGAACAGAGCCCGCGCAGCCCGGCGAAGGAGGGTCAACGAGCGCATACAATCTATGCATCGTGAACTGGACGCCGAATTCACCGTTGTGAGCGAGCGGGGCTTCATAACCCCCATGGCCAACATTGCTAGGGTAACCACCATACTCGAACGTAGCAACGATCCAAACTTGCGCCAAGCACTTCGCTACGTGCAGAGAGCATGGATCCAGCTCGATCAACAAAACCTGGCATCAGCCATCGGAGAAGAACACATGGGCGAAAGTCACAGCCAGGCTAACAGTCGAACGGCAGGCGGCCGTCTTCGACATCAATGATGCAATAACAACGACAACACTCGTGGAAGTCAGGCCACTGGCGAGAGGCAGCAGCCACCTCTAGGAGGCAACCCGCGACAACCTAATCATCCCAACCATCGGAATCCTCAAGACTTACCCATTGAAGACCTGCGCCATAAAATCAATGAAGGACACGATGCGCAATCCATAATTGATTCCAGACGCAGAGAGCGTGAAGTAGCCGATCCAGAAGGTACCGACTGCAGTGATCGCTTTACAGCGTTCACAGCACGGTTCAACAGTTACAAGTACCCTGAGGGCTTCAAGCCAATTGGGATCACCAAGTATGATGGCAAACAAGCTCCTCAGCAATGGCTACGATGTTACTCTACCGCCATAGAAGTCGCAGGAGGCTCCAACACCACCAAGGTTATCTACTTCCCGATGACTTTGGACCCTGCACCGCTCACATGGCTGGAGAGTCTCAGCAACAACTCGATCGACTCCTGGGAGGGGCTCAAGAAAGTCTTCATCGACAACTTCCAGGGGGCGATCGCCCACGCAAGTGTGACAGTTCGTGTATTTGTAATGCTAGACATATATTTTGTTAGTGTGAAGTATATGTTTGTTAAATGTAAAGCTTGTGTATGTTTATGTGAAACTTTTGAAAATTTAAACGTACAAATAAAAAGGGTATTTTATAATTATAGAAAAACCTAGGGTAGTTTTTGCAAAATGTATTTGGATTAGGGTAATTTCAAAATAAGTGAAAAGTGGTTTTGTAAACATGTTTTTCTTATTTTATTCCCTGTAAAAAATATATATTTATCCAAAAGTTGCATTAGAAATGCATGTGTTGAAGTGTGTAAAATTTTGGGTAAAATGGTAAAAAATTAAGAGTGTTTATGTAATTTTATAAAAGTACAAGTCCTTTTATGCGAATGTTTGATTTACAAAAGTAACTTTCAAATTTACTCAGGACTAAAGTGTAAAAGTGCAAGTCATCATGACATGTCTATCCAACCATTATGACGAGTCTATCCCGTCATCATGACATATCATAAATACTTGCATTTAGATCCTGAATATTATAAAATTTTATTCTTTAGGACAAAAACAATTCAAATCCGATTTTTGTTCAAAAATTCACGTGTAAAAATATAAATTTTGAGTTTTTGAACTTGGGCCCTAAAGCAATGTTGTAGAGTTTGAAAAACTCTCCAACTTTCATTTTGGGCATTTCCTCATTAGGGTTTTGGATTGATGTGAAATTTTGCTTTACAGAAAGGTCCCTGTGATTTTCTGAAATTGCGCATAAGTCCTTGGGAAAATCCACCCCTCCTTCTTCTCCTCTGTTCTTCTCTCTCTGTTTTATTCCTGCCCCTGGCGCTTATCTTCTTCCCACCGGCGGCATCCCCTTTCTCAGACCCCATCCTTATCTCCACCGGTTCCCTCCCTCTATCTCCCCTCCACGAGCACTGGCGCAGGGCACGGAGGCGGCGGCCGCAGGTGCGCCTGGGCGCAGTGCGCGCGGGCTCGAGGGCGGCAGCGGCTCGTGGCGGGCGGAGGCTGAGCGCGCGCGGGGCGGCTCGGCTCAGCTGGCGGCGGGACGGCGCGCGCAAGGCCGAAGCGCGGCCGTTCGGGGATGGCGGCGCGGGCTCGGTCGGGTCGCGGGGCAGGCGGTGGCGGGCCCCTGGCGGTGGCGCGCGGCTTGACCAGCGGCTTGGGGGCGCGCGGAGTGGGGCCAGCCCGAACGGCGAGCGGCCCACGCGGGCGGAGCGCGACTCCCAGGCGCGGGCGCGCGGCTCAGTTCGGCGCGCTGGTGAGAGGAGCGAGCGGAGGCGGCCTGGGCAGAACGGCGGGTGGCGCGGCGCAGGAGGCAGGCCAGCAGGCGGCGCGTGCGTCGCGGGGATTGGAGCGCAGCAGCGGGTGCGGGTGGCTGGCATTGGTGACCCGAACAGCTGGAGCGGAGGCGAGCAGCGGGTCACAGCGCGGCGGATCCAGGTGACGTGGTGACGCGTACGTGAGCTGGGCGGCCTTGCGTGGGAGCGCGGTGGCGCTAGAGCGAGGCGGCCGTGGGTGCGCGCGGCTTGGGAGGAGCACTGGCGGAGCAGAAGCGCGTGGACGAGTGGCTGGCGCTGGCGGCTAGGCCAGGCGCGCGGGCTAGCGATGGCCAGGCAGCAGCGGAGCGGCGCCTAGGCAGAGCGTGGATGTGAAGTGGAGCGGGTGGAGGCAGGCATTGGAGTGGGGCCGGCTGTGCAGGGGTGGAGCAGGAGCTGGGCGGCACAGGAGGAAAGGGTGCGCGGGAGCAGAGCGCACGAGCGACGACCGCAGCTGAATTGGCACGAACGGCTCCGGCTTGAGCTGATACGGCGCGACGCAAGCGAACTGGCGTCGAGCGAGTACGGAAGCTGGAGCGGCATGGTTTCAGCGATGCAGGACCTCGCGTGCTGAAAAGCCGGTGCAGGTGCTGAAGCGGCAAGAACGTGAGCGATGCCGAGCGGGTGGTGCGAGCGAGCGCGCGGTGACGCGTGTGCGCAGGTGTTGGGCGGCCGGAGCAAAGCGGGCCCATGGGCACGAGCAGACGGTGCTGAAGCGCGACGTGCCGAGCAACGGCACGCGCAGGAGGAGTAGCGGTGGAAAGCTGTTACGCGAGATGCAGGAACATGGTAGCCGTATCGAGGACGCAGCCAAGGTATTCGACGAAATGCTAACCGCAGGAGAAGTGAAGCTGAGCCTGCGAAGTGGGAGCGGGTCTAGGATGCGCGCGGCTTGGACATGTGCAGATGTGACGCGGCGAGGCCGAAGCGAGCGCGTGACCAACAACGGAAGAAGGAGGAAGACCTATGCAGGGCAACGACGTACAGAGCGGCGGCGTGCAACGCATGACGGAGTTCCCACTGGGCGAGCTCAGGCCACGACCGAGCTGGTGTGCAGGAGGGTCACGCGTGATGGACATTAGAGGCCGTCGAGGGAAACGCAACGGAAGGCACGGCCTTAATACAGGTTGACCACAGTCCTCGCGGAGGTAGAAAAGGCAAGTGTGGCGTGGCGAAGCAAAAGTGAAGGTTCGTACGGATTTGGATAGTACGTCCGCGGATAAGAGCGAGAGTGTTCTACCAGTGACCGACTCGGCTCGTTTCTGCAAGCGCATGCGTGTACAAGACAACAGGCCATCTTCCATCCACTACAACCATTCCCGGCAAACTTCTTCGTCAACCACAAAATCTCGTCATCATCGAGCTCATCTTATCGTCGCCAATCCTGTTCACCGTGGGAAATTACTTTCCGCGTGTTCTCCTCCATAACCAAGGTCTGCCCTGATTCTTTGAATCTTTCTAATGCCGGCGATCCCTTTGCCGGAATATCGTCAGTATCTTCCTGCTATCTGTTTTTCCCGGACCAGGGACTTGATTGCTATGTTTTAGAAAGTTCTAGGGTGTTCTTTGTAAAATTTCCAAAGCTTGCTATATTCAAATCGATGAACTTCTACATTTCATAGATTTTCGTAGGAAGTTCATAAAAATGTAAAATCAGTTTTGTTTGAAACCCCAAGTCAAACTCTATAAGTTTTATGTCATGATCTTGAGTTGAGATCTTTGATGTGTGGTCTAGGTCAAATGTTAGGGAATGAATATTTTATTGTGCTTTATATTGTATGCTTGTGTTATAGCTAAAGAGTAAGCTATAGAAGTTATGTCATAAGTAGAGATATACGATATCTAGTTAATCCTTTCCCACGAAGTGCTCATATCCTTACCGTTAAGACGTTATCCTTGTCTTGATTGCCGTTTCCTTAAGATTCTCTTCATATAAGGATCTTTATTAATTCATGTGCATCTGTTGCTTAGCTTATTCATCTCTGCAGCTGCAATTCAACATCAGCTTTTTGATTCAGCCGCTAAGCATCCATTTCCTTGCGTCTAGGATGTTTCTATGTAACAGCTGTTAGTCGATATTTCTACCATCGGCTGGTTAGTCGATACGGTTGTTACCTTTCTAGTATCGGCTACTGCCGGTAACATTCTGTTGTTCTGTCCTACATCGGCTATCACATAGCCGATCAATTTGAGGTGCACACACGATCTTAGGGTTCTTGCTATCGGCCAATCCAAACCGATTCTAGTTGTTTTCCGTATCGGTCAAATATGGCCGATCAATCCTTAGTTTCCCCATCCTTATCCACACACTTCTATCAGTCGATCTATCGACTGAGAGGTCGGCCTTATACTTATCGGTCATATACCCTTAACCACACTCCAATCGGCTATACGTCACTCAATTGTTGTGCTGACGTAATTGAGCCGATACAACCACACTTAGTTACCTAGAATCACACTTAAGCACATCTTAGTCAAGACCATTGCTTTAGGAATCATCCTTCTGCCAAAGTAATCAATGCTTTCATCGATCATCTAATCTGAGAACCCGATGCGCTCATCAATCAGCTAAACCCCTGTTGTTCCAAATGGCTCTGTTGTAATCTTCAACAAGTAGCCGATTCTAATTAGTTATCCCTCTAAGGCTCTATCTAAGTCTAGTTCCGATCTTTCTGGTTGATATGTAAATAGTATGTTATATGAGTGCTGGATTGCAATTGAATTGTGAAGGTAGTTTAAAGTGCATACTTTGAATGAAATATTGCATTGCATGTAGATACGATTACTTCGGCAACGGTACCTACGAGATCTCCCCGGAGTCTATGGAGGATGTTCCTGAAGACCAAATGAACGTCACCAAGGGATTAACTGAAGCCCCGAACCAAAGTTCGGAAGATATTGACATTTCTAACTTCAGACCCACCAATAAAGGCAAGCCCCAGACATATCCCACTACTTTATTTACACTGCAATCTATGTCTATCTATATTATATCTTGCATTAAGTCTAGGAATTGAAGTGAAACCCTAGATGCATGAATCCTAGGAATCCAATGTAATACTCCCGAGTCCTTATCGGATAGTTGCTCCACTAATAGAACCGGTAGAAGTCGAGTGATTTCCTGTCACTCGCGCGATATAGGAGTTGCATGTTTACATTCCTGCAACCACTATAAGGATGACGGACAGGGTCATGTGTTGTATCATGACCTGGAAGTTTACCCTGTCTGTTTGATAAAAGCTTTAAAGTCGAAATGTGTGGTAGTGGTGGCTAAGTTTTTGAAAGTACTAGCCACATGCCGCGAAATATGGTAAGCGGTAAGCCTAGTAACCAATCGGCCCGGCAAGTGGACATACCTCCCACCACTCGATTTTATGTTATGTTCACACGCACCGACGTGTGGGAGTACGTTCTGCAAGGCAGACAGGAATACGGGTTTTGTAGTCGCGCTACAGACGTATGTCCTGCACACATTGGGTGTGCGTACGGTCCTACAGTCGCTTGTGGTGGACCTGATCCACGACCCGGAATGAAAGGCAAATGGTTGCTTCGGAACGATCGTTGGATCTTCCAAGCGTGTGTGTTAGGTTTACCTTGCAAGGTTAAATTCGATTCGAATCGTCCGCCTCTCACGATGTATGAGACTGCTTATCCCTTTTACCACATTGAGTAAGAAGTGTAACAAATGATGGATAATCTTGATGGATGATAATCACTACCTTGCTTGCTTAGTGTAGGTGCTAATCTAGATTAAATACTCAACTAGAAGATGAAAGCTAAAACTTGAAAGTAGTTCATACTCTTTGTTGCTTTTCAGCTGAAAATAAACCCAGAGCCTTTACAATGCCTTCATGAGTCTAGTTATGGGCTAAAGTATACCCAATCCCGGGTAAGCCTTGCTGAGTATTAGTATACTCAGCCTTGCTAGCTATATATTTTGCAGGTAATATCTTGAAGACCCTACTCTCCCCTTGTCTTGGCCCTGTGCTCTTCCAGAAAGTTGGTCCGTGGAATGGATCCGTCCCCGACCAACATTGGGTTACCGAGGGATGTCGAGCCTGGGCTTAGCATGACATCCGTCTTAACGACGTGTTGTAATCGTCGCGTATGTTTTCCGCTGCCAAAAACCATAGCTTTAATGGTTTGTAATCTTTTCTCTAAATTTGAAACTTCATACTTCTCTTGGAAACTCTTGTAATGTAATTCTCTGTGATGTAAAATATGATGGTGATTGTATCTCTGGACTCACCTTCGTGTGAGGTAACCTTATTTGATCCTGAGTATCGGTGGTTTATCGGGACGTTACCCGACAGGCCAAGGGATTATACCATTTGAAGCACGTTGGAGCCCTCGGAAGTGGACTCGCGTACTTGAGCCGGTATAATTTGGGTTCGTTCTACCACAGCAAGTACTCGACATGACCTTGCTCAGTGTAAACAAGAACGCAACAAGCTCCTACGATCATACACATGCCGTTTCTTTGACGTACGAGCCACCATTGCGAACATCTCGGAAGAGAACATCATCGACTACTTCTACAATGGCCTCACCGACCCAGGCATCTTTAGAGACTTTGGGCGGAATAGACCAAAAACTGTTGTAGGACTTCATGACATGATGCACGATTGGTCCGAGCAAGAGGATAAGATGCGTGAACAGTTCCCGAGGCGCAACGACAACAACCCGAGGTGCACAAATGACAACCATACCGACAAGAGCCAGCGGGACTACTCGGGTTCATCCCGAAAGCGCAAGCCAGATGACCTCATCGCGGCCGTGGATCGTCCTCCAAGAGGCAAGAAGACAACGACGCAGGAGCAATTCGAATAGCTCTTGCAGAAGAAATGCCCATGGCATCCAGATGCCAATCATACGGCAATCGATTGCTACAACCTCCGGAGGACATTCAGCAATCCCAGCAATGACAAGAAGAACAAGTTAACAGATAAAGAGCCCGAAGAGGATGACCAAGGGGACAAATCGCGCAACGTGAAGTTCCAAGATGCCTCGAAAACCATCAACTTCATCTTTGGAGGTGATGAAGAGTTCAGTTCTAGGAGAAATCATGTCTGTCGAGCCGGCGGTACAACGACCACTCCGATGGTCGGAGGTCCCCATCTCGTTCTCACGAGACAATCAATGGACCAGCTTCTCGGAGCCCGGCAAATTCCCCCTGGTTCTGGACTCGGTGGTGGCAGAGGTCAAGCTCACCAGAGTACTCATCGACGGCGGAAGCGGTCTCAACCTTATCTTCGCCAGCATGTTGAGAAAGATGGGCTTAGACTTAATGGACATGCTCGTCCCCAGCAAGTCTCCCTTCTACGGCATTGTCCCAGGAAATGCAGCTCGTCCTCTTGTCATGGTGGTCCTTCCAGTCACCTTCGGCACGTGGGAGAACTACCATACCAAGTTCATCAAATTTGAAGTTGCCAACTTCGAATCTTCATATCATGCCATACTAGGCAGGCCGGCACTCGCCAAATTTATGGCAGTGCCGCACTATGTTTATCTACTTCTCAAGATGCCAAGATGAAGTGGGGTACTCACTCTCCGAGGTGACTTGAAGAAGTCGTATGACTGCAACCAGGAGGCCATCCAGTATGCTTCGACTACGCGTGTGCCACACGCTTCAGGAGACGTACTCGCGGCCGCGCAACAACTCTCCCAAGCCAGGCTGGAAATCCCAACAAGTAAGGCAAGCTAGTCGAGCATCCAGTCGACCCGTGATGTGGCCCTCAAGACAATCCAGCTCCAGGAGGGCGACTCATCTAAGACCGCTGTCATCGGTGCAAGCTTAGGTGAGAAATAGGAAATCGCGCTCGTCAGTTTCCTTCGGGCTAACCGAGACATATTCGTGTGGAAACCAGCGGATATGCTAGGGGTGCCCAAGGAACTGATCGAGCATAGCCTAAATGTACACGCACAAGCTATGCCCAAAAAGCAATGCCTTTGCAGGTTTGCTCAAGACAAACGAGAGGCAATCAAAAGGGAAATAGCTAAACTCCTCGTGGCTGGCTTCATTAAAGAAGTAATCCATCCAGAGTGGGTAGCTAACCCTGTCCTTGTAAAGAAAAAGAACAATGAATGGAGAATGTGCGTTGACTACACCGACCTCAATAAGCATTGCCCAAAGGACCACTTCGGGCTACCGTGCATCGATCAAGTCATCGACTCGACGGCGGGTTGTGTACTCCTCTGTTTCCTTGACTGCTATTCGGGGTACCACCAGATCGCACTCAAGGAAGAAGATCAAATAAAGACCGTGTTTATCACCCCGTTCGGGACATATGCCTACAAAACTATGTCTTTCGGGTTGAAAAAACGCAGGTGCAACCTATCAACACGCAATTCAAATGTGCTTCGCCGATCAGCTGCATCGGAATGTTGAGGCCTACGTGGATGATGTGGTCATCAAGACCAGGAATCTCGAGGACCTGATCGTAGACTTGGAAGAAACGTTCAACAGCTTACGAAAGTTTTGATGGAAGCTCAACCCAACAAAGTGCGTATTTGGAGTACCATCAGGGAAATTGCTCGGGTTCATCGTCAGCCACCGGCGAATTGAAGCCAATCCTGAAAAGATCACGGCCATCACTGACATGGAGGCTCCGGCCACAATCAAGGATGTGCAGAAACTAACAGGATGTATGGCAGCCCTAAACAGGTTCATCTCCCGACTCGGGGAGAGAGGACTACCCTTCTTCAAACTCCTGAAGCGCCAACACAAGTTCTAGTGGACGGAAGAGGCCGAGCGGGCCCTGCAGGATCTGAAACAACACCTACAGTTACCCCCCATCCTCACAGCACCACTGCCGGGAGAAACTCTACTACTCTATATTACGGCGACAACTCATGTCATCAGCAGTGCCATCGTCGTCGAGCGCAATGAGGAGGGCCATGCATTCGGAGTGCAGAGGCCCGTGTACTTCATCAGCGAGGTACTCTCCGAATCTAAGGTACGATATCCAGTAGTTAAGAAACTTCTATATTCAATACTAATCACATCAAGAAAGCTACGCCATTACTTTGAGGAGTACAAGATCACTTTGATTACGAATTTTCTGTTGGCGGATATTCTACACAATCAGGATGCCACAGGACGTATATCAAAGTGGGCAGTGGAACTTGGGGCTCTGTCAATCGACTTCAAACCACGCACTGCAATTAAGTCTCAAGCTCTAGTCGATTTTATGGCTGCATGGAGAGAGAACCAAATTCCAACTCCAGTTGACAAGCTAGAGCACTGGACCATGTATTTCAATGGATCTCTTAAGCTCGATGGCGGAGCTGCTGGATGTGGCAGAACCAACCTGAATTACACTGGCTCAAGTGCGCTGATCCATTTTCGAAAGGCGGCAAGGACTCAACCTGTGACACCCTAGGTGTCAAATTTGTATCACACTAGGGAAGGAATTGTAATAGATATGTTGAATTATATAAAATTTGGGTGTTTATGTGAAAATAAGGACTTATGTGTAATTTTTGCAAAAGTATGAGTCCTTTTATGTAAAATATTTGAAGTAAAAAAGCAACTTTCAAAGTTTACTTAGGGCTAAAGTGTAAGAATGCAAGTCATCATGACATTACATGAAAACTTGCAATTATGTCCAATACTGCATAAAATTTACCTTAATAAGGACAAAACCTTATTAAGTTTAAATTTAGTTCAAAGTTTAAAATTAAAGCTTTGTACTTTGGGTTTTTGAACTTGAACCCTAAAGCAATGCTGTAGGGTTTGAAAAACACTACAACTTCTATTTTGGTCATTTTCTCATTAGGGTTTTGGATCAGTGGGAAATCTTACTTTACAGTGAGGTCCCTGGAATTTCTATTTTTGCAAGCGAGTCCCTCGGACGCCCCCCCCCCCCCCCCCCTCTCTTCTTCTTCCTCTGGCGCCCCTCTGCTCCTCTGCTTCCCTCTGCCGCCGGCTGTCAGCGCCGCCCACCGTCGCTCTAACTCCTCCCCGGCGCCACCTCCTGCGCGGGCGGACTCCACGCGTCGCCCTTCCCCTTCCCCGGTCCTGCTTCCCTCCCCTATTGTCCTCTTCCGCGAGCGCCACGGCCACCCGAGCTCCTGCCGGCCGCTGCCGTGTCCCGCGCCCACGCCTGCTCTTCTCCCCTCCCTCTTCTGCCCACAGCACCAGCAGATAGTACTCAACCCATTCCCCTCCCTTTCCCTTGCCGCCCAACGCCCCGAGCCCCGAGCACCACCGCCGCCACCTTCCTCCACTCCGGTGACTCCCTGTTCGCCGTGGGCAGCTCACCCCAGCCCTCCCCGCACCACTACAATCCCCTGGGGAGCTTCCCCTCGCCCCACTAATACTTCCACGCCACTCCTCGCGGCCGGACCCCCACCGGAACCACCTCGCCATCGCTACCTCCTCGCCGGTGAGTTTCTGTTCCCGTCGAACTCATCCCTCAAACCCTCCTCCGACCGATCCAACCCCCCCAGTAGCTTCCTCTCCTCCTGCTGCAGCTGCTGGACCAGAACTTGACCGTCCTCCTCGCCGGGAAACCTCTCGCCGACGAGCTCCTTTCCGCCGCTGCTTCGGTCCGCCGTGGGAACCCCACCTCCGGTCACCTCCTCTTCCTCCCAAGCTCACCCCAGGACGCGCCTTGAGCTCCTGATGCTCGTGAGCCAGTCCTACTCCACCCCCGACACCGCCCCTCGCTTGAATTTGGCCGGCAATGTCCCTGCCCCTTCTTCCCCGATGCGCAAGGACCCAATTGCTCTGATTTCAATCTTTCTAGGGTTCTGTCTGTAAATTTCCAGTCCCTCCCCCAAATTCAAATTAGTGAACTTCTAAAATGTGTAGAATATTGTAGAAAATTCAAAAAAATGTCAAACTAGTTGGGTTTGAATCATTGTGTTAAATACTACAACTTTTGTATTACGATCATGAGATGAATATGTGTATTTTGTGCTGTGATTTAATTAGCATATAACGGGTACTTTAAGTAGATCTTTTTATCCATAGCAGTGCTAAGGCTCAAAATTGAAACATGAGATGTGTAGGCTATAAGTAGTTATGTGTAAATTTTGGAGACTTAGAACAGCCCTCTAGCTATGGTGTTTAGATAACTTTGCTTTATGTTGGTAAAAGTTTCATGATTTAATTCCAAATGCACCTCTTCATGTTTATAACTGAAAATTTTACCTTAGTTTTGTTTCAGTATGTATAATCCAAGATAAAGGTTTGAGACTCAGCACCCTAGTGTAGCTTCAGTAATGAAATTTAAGCTTAGATTAAAAGGAAATTCATGAACAGTAGCTCTAGTTCATGAAAAAATATGAAAATATTTTGAGATGTTACTCTTGAGTAGTGTAACGTGTTCACAAAAATCCAGAACAAAATCTTGTGTACATCTATAGTTATAAATAATTCTTAATATGTTAGTGCTGTTGATGTTTATTTTTGTGGCATAAATTCTGTGAAGATGAAATCTTGATAAATTTACGGTAGCTTAGATATAGCTTTATCTGTAATTAATAAAAAGTTTCAACCCCAGTGCTATAGTAGTTTGTTCTGTAAAAATGAAACATGTTGTTTAGTGTAGCTAACTAGGTTAGTTTATACTCGATAAATGACTGCCCAGCAGAAGAGTAAATGAGATGTTTGATGAGTGAACTATGTTTTCCTTGGATTGTAACTTTATCATGAAGTGAAATGAAAGTGTATGCATCCATTGAACCACATCTTCGCATAACATATAGACTCAACCACTCTCGCTGACGGAGACTACGAATTGATCCTGGAACCAGAAGGAGGTTATTCTGAAGACCCCGGGAACGTCATCGGAAATCTAACTGAAGCTCCGAACCAAAGTTCGAAAAACTTTGATACTCCTGCCCCCAGCCTCACTCAAGAAGGCAAGCCCCGGACATAAACCCGCTACTTTATTTACACTGCAATCTACATTTATATATATATACTTGTGCATTAAGTTCTTAGGAGTTGTCTAGAAACTCTAGTTGCATATTCCTAGGAACCAATATACTGAATATTAGAACTTGAGTCCGAATAGCTGCTATGCTAATAGGACCGGTAGAAGTCGAGTGATTGCCTATCCCCCGCGAGCTTTATAGGAATTGTAGTGTTTACATTATAGTAATCACTATAAGGATGATGGACGGGATCTATGTGAAGTATCATGGTTGCAATGATACCCCGTTTGTGTTGATGAATTTGGCTAAGGTTGCAGTGTGTGGTAGCGGTGGTTAAGCGTTTGAAAGTACTAGCCACATGCCATTAAATATTGTAAGCGGTAAGCCTAGTAACCAATCGGCCCGGCAAGTGGACATACCTCCCACCACTCGTATTTGGTTTTTCCGGTTACTCGCTTCGACGTGTGGGAATATGTGTTGCAGGGCAACAAGGAGTACGGTCATGTAGTCGTGCTACAGACGTACGTCCTGCACATTGGATGTGGGTACGGTCCTGCAGTCGCTTGTGGTGGATCTGATCCACGAGTCGGAATGAAAGGCAAACGGTTGCTTCGGAACAATCGTTGGATGTTCCAAGCATGTGAGTTAGGTTTGCCCTTGCAAGGTTATGAAATTCAATTCAGAATCGTCCGTTTCTCGTGGAGATTGAGACTGCTTGATCCCTTTGCCACATAGAGTAACAAGAGCAACCTTATGGTTATCAAAGATGATGTTTGTTTAAAAGATTCTACCATGCTTGATTAGTTATAGTTGCTTACCTAGAATGGATAATCAACTAGAACCTGAAAGCTAAAATTTGAAAGTAAGGATCTACTCTTTGATGCTTTTCAGCTTAAAACTAAACCCAGAACCATTTAAAGCCTTCATAGTCTAGTTACATTGCTAAGTATACCATGAAACGGGTAAGCCTTGCTAAGTATTAGGATACTCAGCCTTGCATTGTGACTTTTGCTCTAGGTAATCCCCCTGAGGACTCTACTCTGCCTGTGCCATGGCCCTATGCTCTTCCCGATGGTTGGTCCGTGGAATAGGACCCGTCCCCGACCAACACTGATCATACCGAGTGATGTCATGCCAGGGCTTAGCATGATGTCTGTACTGGCGACGTGTATAGTTGTCGTATTTTAAATTCCGCTGCCGTGAACTGGAAACTTTATACTGGTTTGTAATAATTTCTATCAGTTTGGAACTTATGCCACTTTTGGAAACTCTTGTAATATAAATGCCTGTGATGTAAAATATGATGGCGATTGTATCTCTGAACTCGCCTTTGTGCGAGATACCTTGTTTGATCCTGCTTTTGGTGGTTTATCGGGATGTTACCCGACAGGCCAAGGGGTTACACCATTTGAAGTACGATTGGAGCCCTTGAGAGAGGACTTGCGTACTTGAGCTGGTGTAATTCAGGTTGGTTCTGCCACAGCTGGTATCAGAGCTAACAAGTGTACCCTGGAGATATAATTAGCCTTAAAATATCTTTTAATATAAAATTAAACCAACAAAGTATTTTGCAAAACTACGTTGGTTTTGTTAAGGATGGTGCTTAGTACGTAAAGCCCTAGGGTGATGTTTATTAAGGGGAATTAGAGATGGCTATAATATATATAAATATAACTCTAACTCCCAGTATTACTTTTCCGTCAAAACTTAAATTTATGCATAACCCAACTTTACTTTCGGTAACGACACCTTCGATGGTGAGGTAAGAAGGTAAGGATCCTCAGCCAACTGAGGGAGCTTGGCCTTCCCGTTGGTGATGCGAACCGAACGCTATTTCTCAAGCAGTGGCCTACTTGAGATGCTGCCAATATATCAACTTTGGTGGAATATATTGGGAGTATATGGTTCGGTGCAGGGTATGGTGATCGCTGTTCATACCCCCGCATTTTGCGGTACCCCCGTGAATACGTTGTTTCGATAACGTATGCTAACGTTGTCTGTACAGCAGTAATTGTATAGATGCTGTTTCTATAGTGAACAGTAATGACTGGGAACGCTTTCATGACATGCTAGCATGAAAGGTTCATTGGATATATATTATGGTCTTCTGCAGGTACACTAACCACGATTAAGAGGTTAAGACAGATAGGACTTATCGACTAGATATTAGTGAGAGACGTAAGAATTATGCCATCGAAACTAACCACGTAAGTCCGAAGATATTCGGCAATTGTTTTGGTTGTGAGGTCGACTAGTACGTGCATGCATAATCCATTAACAAACAAAATGAGTGCTTGAATGTGTTGTTCTTTTAAGGATAGGTAAAGTGTTGTCTATCTTTAGTGTGGTTTCAATAGAATCGTTGTGGTAGCCTTAGTTGAGTATTTTAAACATCCATCTGATTTCTAGCCTTTGCTGTTACTAGAATCGATTGTCTTGTTCCATTTACCTTGTGAGTTCTCAAGCAGGGTAAATGAATCTCATCATCTGAATTCTTGTTTCAGATGGCTGTGACGGTTCGTGTATTTGCAATACTAGATATATTTTGTTAGTGTGAAATATGTGTTTGTTTGTATAAAGCTTATGTGTGTTTGTGTGAAGTTTATGAAAATTTCAAAGTGCAAGTAAAAAGGAGTATTTTTGTAATTATAGAAAACCTAGGGTTGTTTTTGCAAAATGTGTTTGGATGGGAGGTAATTTCGAAATAAGTAAAGGGTGGTTTTGCAAACGTGTTTTTCATATTTTATTCCCTGTAAAGAAATATATATTTATCCAAAAGTTGCATTTGAAATGTATGTGTTGAAGTGGGTAAAAAATTTGGGTAAAATGGTAAAAAAATAAGGGTGTTTATGTAATTTTATAAAAGTAAAAGTCCTTTTATGCAAATGTTTGATTTATAAAAGTAACTTTCAAATTTACTCAGGGCTAAAGTGTAAAAAAGTGCAAGTCATCATGACATGTCTATCCAATCATTATGACGATTCTATCCCGTCATTATGACATGTCATGAATGCTTGCATTTAAGTCCTGAATTTTATAAAATTACACTTTAAGGACAAAAGCGATTCAAATCCGACTTTTGTTCAAAACTTCACGCGTAAAAATATAAATTTTGAGTTTTTGAACTTGAGCCCTAAAGCAATGTTGTAGAGTTTGAAAAACTCTCCAACTTTCGTTTTGGGCATTTCTTCATTTGGACTTTAGGTTGACGGGAAATTTTGTTTTACAACCAGGCCCTTGTAGTTTTCTGTATTTACGCAAAGGTCCTTGGGGAAGTCTGTTCCTCCTTCTCCTCCTGTGTCTCCTTATCCTGGCGTGTCTTCTTTTTTTTCTCTTCACCAGTGGCCAATCCCTCTCCTCCCTTCAATCCTATCCACCCGGTTCCCTCCTTCTCCCTCTCCTCCTTCACTTGGATCAGCACAGGCGGCAGCCGGCGCCCGGGCGAGCGCGCGCAGGGGGCCCGAGCGGCTCAGGCGGCGCGGCTCGCGCGCGCGCGGGGCAGCTGCGGCCCATTGCGCGGGAGGCGCTGGCGGGGCTCCTGGCGGCGCGCGCGGCTCGACCGGCGGCCCGAGCGGCCCAGGCGGGGCGCTGGTAGGCGGCGCGCGGCGGGAGCCAGAGGCGCGCGAGCGCAGCTGGCGGACGCGGGGCAGCGCGCGCAGGCGGGGCAGCGGCCCGGGGGCGCGCGAGTGCGAGCGCAGGCGAGCGGGCGCTGGGAGCGGCACGCGCGCGGGAGCTGGAGGCGAGCGCGGGGCCGGCGCCCGGTGGCTCGGTGCAGGTGCTGGGCGAGCGGCCGGCAGCAGGCGGCTGCAGCTCGCGGGCGGAGGCAGCTGGCGGGCCCAAGGCAGAGCAGTATGCGCGGCACCTGGTCGGGGCAGAGGCGCGCGCGGCAAGCGGGCCCGGCCCGAGCGGCGGCCGCAAGAGCTGAGCGCGCGAGGGCGGCTCGGCTGGGCCCAGGCGCGAGGCTGAACGCGGCGCGCAGGACGGCGCGAGCTGGTGGGCCAGGCGGGGCGCGCGCAGGCGCCAGGCGCACAGGAGCGAACGGCCGTGCGGGGCGCTAACGAGGACTGGCCGTGGAAGTCGGCGTGCAGGCGCGGACAGGTCCGGGACAGCGCGGCGCTGTGCGCGGACGCGGAGAGCGTGGAGCGGGGAGTGCTCAGGTGGGCCGGGCGCGTGCAGCTGGTGGACGGAGCGCACTGCCGGGCGCGTGACGGTGTGGCTGGCGTTGGTGACCCGAACAGCTGGAGCGGCGGCGAGCAGTGGGTCACAGCGCGGCGGATCCAGGTGACGTAGCGACGCGTGCGTGAGCTGGGCGGCCCGGCGTGGGAGCGCGGTGGCGCCAGAGCGAGGCGGCCGTGGGTGCGCGCGGCTTGGGAGGAGCACTGGCGGAGCAGAACGCGCGAACGGCTCAAGCGTGAGTTGATGCGACGTGACGTAGGCAAGTTGGCGTCAGTCAAGCACGGGAGCTGGAACGGCATGGTTCAGGCGGTGCAGGAGCTCGCGTGCTGGAGAGCCGGTGTAGGCGCTGGAGCGGCAGGAACGTGGGCGGCACCGAGCGAGTGGCGCGAGATGTGGGAACATGGTGACATCGGCCCTAGCTACGCCACGGAAATATCTGATGACGCAAGAGTGGCCGTGTCGAGGACGCGAGCTCGCTCGCTCGCGAGATGCACAAGGGGCAACGAGCTGGAAGGAGAAGAGGTGAATCGAGAGTGACAGTTACAGTGCGGCGAGTTCGGAGGGAGCAACTGCGCAGCGGCAAGGCGGTCAGGATAGGAGTAACGCGACACGGGTTCAACTCGCAGCGCAAGACCAACGGCGAAGTTACAGAACCCGGAGGTCCGGGCGATGTTGAATCAGCGCGTTCGCGAGTGCGAGCGGAAGCGTTCTACCGGTGGCCGACTCAGCTCGTGAGCAGGAAAACTCTAGGGTTCGCGGAGAAGTCAGTATAGCGAACCCATTCGGCTCCATCATCTCGTCCCAGGAGTTCACGACATCCAGCAGCACCTTTCTCTCGTCGATCGCCAAGCAAGACCACAAGTTACTACGAGGACTACCCCTTCGGCCATCTTCCACCCACGACAACCCTTCCCGGCAAACTTCTTCGTCACTCATGGAATCTCGTCATCGTCGAGCTCTTCTCGTCGCCAATCTTGTTCGCCAAGGAAAATCACTTTCCGTCTGTTCTTCTCCGTAACCAAGGTTTGCCCTGACCTGCTAAACCTTTCTAATGCCGGCGATTCCTTTGCCGGAATATCGTCGTTAACTTCCTGATAACTGTTTTCCCAGACCAGGGACTTGATTGTTATGTTTTAGAAAGTTCTAGGGTGTCCTTTGTAAAATTTTCAAAACTTTCTTTGTTTCAAATCAGTAAACATTTACAAGTTTTATGTTATGATCTTGAGTTGAGATCTTTGATGTGTGGTCTAAGTCAAATGTTAGGGAATGAATGTTTTATTGTGCTTTATATTGTATGCATGTGTTCTAGCTAAAGAGTAAGCTATAGAATATATGTCTTAAATAGAAAGGTGTGATATCTAGTTGTTTTCCATAGCGGTCAAAGGTAGCCGATCAATCTTTTCCATCCTTATCCACACCTTTCTATCAGCCGATTTATCGGCTGAGTAATCGGCTATCTACCTATCGGTCACACATCCTTAACCATACTCTAATCGGCTGTACGTCACTCAATTGTTGTGCTGACGTAACCGAGCCAATACAACCACACTTAATTACCTAGAATCAAACTTAAGCACATCTTAGTCAAGACCATTGCTTTAGAAATCATCCTTCTGCCAAAGTAATCAATGCTTTCATCGATCATCTAATGTGAGAACCCGATGCGCTCATCAATCAGCTAAACCCCTGTTGTTCCAAACGGCTCTGTTGTAATCTTCAACAAGTAGCCGATTCTAATTAGTTATCCCTCTAAGGCTCTACCTAAGTCTAGTTCCGATCTTTCTGGTTGATATGTAAATAGTATGTTATATGAGTGCTGGATTGCAATTGAATTGTGAAGTAAGGTAGTTTTATGTGCATGCTTTGAATGAAATATTGCATTGCATATAGATATGATTACTTCGGCAACGGTACCTACGAGATCTCCCCGGAGTCTATGGAGGATGTTACTGAAGACCAAGTGAACGTCACCAAGGAATTAACTGAAGCCCCGAACCAAAGTTCGGAAGATGTTGACTTACTGACTTCAGACCCACCAGTAAAGGCAAGCCCCGGTCATATCCTACTATTTTATTTACACTGCAATCTACGTCTATTATTATTATATCTTGCATTAAGTCTAGGAGCTGTAATGAAACCCTAGATGCATGAATCTTAGGATCCAATGTATTGTACCTGAGTCCTTATCGGTTAGATGCTTCGCTAATAGGACCGGTAGAAGTCGAGTGATTTCCTGTCACTCGCGCGATATAGGAGTTGCATGTTTACTATTCTGCAACCACTATAAGGATGACGGACAGGGTCATGTATTGTATCATGACCTGGAAGTTTACCCTGTCTGTTTTGATAAAAGCTTTAAGGTCGAAATGTGTGGTAGTGGTGGCTAAGTTTTTGAAAGTACTAGCCACATGCCGCGAAATATGGTAAGCGGTAAGCCTAGTAACCAATCGGCCCGGCAAGTGGACATACCTCCCACCACTCGATTTTATGTTATGTATACACGCACCGACGTGCGGGAGTACGTTCTGCAAGGCAGACAGGAATACGGTTTTTGTAGTCGCGCTACAGACGTATGTCCTGTACACATTGGGTGTGCGTACGGTCCTGCAGTCGCTTGTGGTGGACCTGATCCACGACCCGGAATGAAAGGCAAACGGTTGCTTTGGAACGCCCTGTTGGTATTCCAAGCGTGTGAGTTAGGTTTACCTTGCAAGGTTAAATTCGATTCGAATCGTCCGCCTCTCACGAAGCTTGAGATTGCTTATCCTTCTGCCACATTGAGTAAGAAGTGGAACTAATAATGGATAATTTTGATGGATGATAATCACTACCTTGCTTGCTTAGTGTAGGTGCTAATCTAGAATAAATACTCAACTAGAAGATGAAAGCTAAAACTTGAAAATAGTTCATACTCTTTGTTACTTTTCAGCTGAAAATAAACCCAGAGCCTTTACAATGCCTTCATGAGTCTAGTTATGGGCTAAAGTATACCCAAACCCGGGTAAGCCTTGCTGAGTATTAGTATACTCAGTCTTGCTAGTTTTATGTTTTTCAGGTAAAGCCTTTGAAGACCCTACTCTTTCCCTGTCATGGCCCTGTGCTCTTCCAGCAGATTGGTCCGAGGAATGGGATCCGTCCCCGGCCAATACTGATGATCTCGAGTGATGTCGTACCCGGGCTTAGCATGGCATCCGTCTTGACGACGTATTGTAAATCATGGCGTATGTTTTCCGCTGCTAAAAGCCAAAACTTCGACAGTTGTACTGTTTTCTCTAAGTTTGAAGTTTCGTATTACTTTTGAAAACTCTTATCATGTAATTCCTTGTGATGTAAAATATGATGGTGATTGTATCTCTGGACTCACCTTCGTGTGAGGTAACCTTATTTGATCCTGTGTATCGGTGGTTTATCGGGACGTTACCCGACAGGCCAAGGGATTATACCGTTTGAAGCACGTTGGAGCCCTCGGAGTGGACTCGCGTACTTGAGCCGGTATAATTCAGGTTGGTTCTGCCACAGCTGGTATCAGAGCTATAAGGTTACCCTGGAGATACATTTTACCTTAAAAATGCTTTCAGTATAAAAATTTGACCAACAAAATGTTTGGCAAAACCGCGTTGGATTCATTAGGGATTATGCTTAGTACGTAAAGCCCTAGGGTAATGCTTATAAGGGAATTAAAGGTGGCTATAGTATATATATATATAACTCTAACTACCAGCATTACTTTTCTGTTAAAACTTAAATTCATGCACAACTCAACCTTACATTCTGTAACAACACCTTCGACGATGAGGTAAGGAGGTAAGGATCCTCAGCCAACTGAGAGAGCTTGGCCTTCCCGTCGGTGATGCGAACCGAACGCTGTTTCTCAAGCAGTGGCCTACTTGAGATGCTGCCAATGTACCAACCTCGGTTGACTACATTGGGAGTATATGGTTCGGCGCAGGGTATGGCGATCGCAGATCATACCCCCGCATTTTGCGGTATCCCCCGTGAATACGTTATCTCGATAACGTATGTTAACGTTGTCTGTACGGCGGTAATTGTACAGATGCTGTTTCTATAGTGAACAGTAATGTTTGGGGACGCTTTCATGACATGCTGGCATGAAAGGTTCAATATATACATCTTGTGGTTTTCTGCAGGTACATTAACCACGATTCCGAAACTAGGACGGATAGGGTTTATCGACTAGTTAATAGTGAGAGACGTATTTATATTATGCCACCGTACTTAACCACGTAAGACCAAGGTTACTTGGCAGTTATTTTTGTTTGTGAGGACGTGTAGAACGTGTATACATCATGATATCTTGGATTGACCTGGTTGCTTTGTTTGATACGTTGATGTACTGAAATATGCGCTTGTATCTGAATGCTTGTTTTGACTTTGTGTGGTAGGAGCCGACATAATCTGATAGGCTATCCTAGAGTTGGGAAAGTCTTTAGTGAATCAAATCAGTTGGGTCATGTTTGGACCTTATCGTCGATCTTAGCTTGACCGCTAAATCAAATCCTTGATCTCGTTTTAAATCTGTTTCGGCAGAACCATTGAATTCCTTCCTTTGATGGTTACATTTTGATAATCATCAACAAACCCTTCAATTCATCATTCAGTGATTTATCCATCCTTTCATGATGTTGTACCTTATATTGTTGGCTATTCCGGTTACAACATCTGAAAGTCGTACCTTCGACTTTTGCTCAGATGATTTTGGATAAATTAAAAAGATGTATGACAATAATTACATTTTGTATACAAATCTTCTAGCAAAGGTCATGCATTATCGCATATATCATCTTTGGTCAGTGCATAGTGTTGCATCATCATCGAAAAATCCGTAGACTAACTAACGAGTGCGCCTCCTGTACAACTTCGGGTATCTTGGGTTTCCTAAGACCTATCCTGTTGCTGTTGGCACTACAGGGTTGCTATTTCTTCTTTGTGGTGGTGTTTAATCACATGACCATGATGCCGTGTCGGAACCTAAGGCCTCATGTGCACTGCAGTCACATGATTGAGCCATTAGGAGCGCACTGGTGACTAGGTACATGTGATGTAACCCCACTGCAATCTCTTCTTATGCAACCTTACTAGTGTCCTAACTTCTAATCCTTGTTTAAGGATATAGAGCTACCCAGGTGTTCGTTACGAAAGAACGGCTGTAGAGTGTGAGTCATATGCATCATCAACTCATGAGGGTGTGCATCATACTCCATGCATTTCATACGTGCATACAAGTTTCATACATTGCAAGTATCATCATCCTTGCATCATGGTGTATGCATCATTTGGTCAACATTATGGTAATTGCATTGTGTCATATGCATCATCTTGGTCGTGCATGGGATCCCTCATCCTCATGTTGCACTATCATTATAATCATACATCTCAGCAGTGCATCATGTTCATGGTTATATATCGAGCATTGCACTCTGAATTGAAGCATCTTATCATTATCCCTTGATTGCATCGGCATAAATAGGCATGTTTTGCAATCAACCTCATTTAACTCATTCAGGTAATAAACTCTGAGCAGAAATATTTCAAACATCACTTATCAGTCTCTTGTGTTATCCTTACTTGCTATCCACAAAGTTTTGTGATGAATGTCGCTGACATTTATCGTCCTCCTGTTGTGATCGTAACTCTGTGAGAACTCGATCACCTTTTCCTTTCTTATCCTGTTAAACTCATCTATGTACCATCTCTTCATGCTCTTGTTATGCTCATCTCGTCATGCTCTCGACGTCAACCTCAACCTTCTCTGGTGTGATTGTTTTTGCCACTTTTAGTGTGTGATTCACTTCTCTTCCCCTTAGAGCCTTTCGTCCGAATCTCGGGACGAGATTCTTTTTAGGGGGGGAGGATGTGACGGTTCGTGTATTTGCAATACTAGATATATTTTGTTAGTGTGAAATATGTGTTTGTTTGTATAAAGCTTATGTGTGTTTGTGTGAAGTTTATGAAAATTTCAAAGTGCAAGTAAAAAGGAGTATTTTTGTAATTATAGAAAACCTAGGGTTGTTTTTGCAAAATGTGTTTGGATGGGAGGTAATTTCGAAATAAGTAAAGGGTGGTTTTGCAAACGTGTTTTTCATATTTTATTCCCTGTAAAGAAATATATATTTATCCAAAAGTTGCATTTGAAATGTATGTGTTGAAGTGGGTAAAAAATTTGGGTAAAATGGTAAAAAAATAAGGGTGTTTATGTAATTTTATAAAAGTAAAAGTCCTTTTATGCAAATGTTTGATTTATAAAAGTAACTTTCAAATTTACTCAGGGCTAAAGTGTAAAAAGTGCAAGTCATCATGACATGTCTATCCAATCATTATGACGATTCTATCCCGTCATTATGACATGTCATGAATGCTTGCATTTAAGTCCTGAATTTTATAAAATTACACTTTAAGGACAAAAGCGATTCAAATCCGACTTTTGTTCAAAACTTCACGCGTAAAAATATAAATTTTGAGTTTTTGAACTTGAGCCCTAAAGCAATGTTGTAGAGTTTGAAAAACTCTCCAACTTTCGTTTTGGGCATTTCTTCATTTGGACTTTAGGTTGACGGGAAATTTTGTTTTACAACCAGGCCCTTGTAGTTTTCTGTATTTACGCAAAGGTCCTTGGGGAAGTCTGTTCCTCCTTCTCCTCCTGTGTCTCCTTATCCTGGCGTGTCTTCTTTTTTTTCTCTTCACCAGTGGCCAATCCCTCTCCTCCCTTCAATCCTATCCACCCGGTTCCCTCCTTCTCCCTCTCCTCCTTCACTTGGATCAGCACAGGCGGCAGCCGGCGCCCGGGCGAGCGCGCGCAGGGGGCCCGAGCGGCTCAGGCGGCGCGGCTCGCGCGCGCGCGGGGCAGCTGCGGCCCATTGCGCGGGAGGCGCTGGCGGGGCTCCTGGCGGCGCGCGCGGCTCGACCGGCGGCCCGAGCGGCCCAGGCGGGGCGCTGGTAGGCGGCGCGCGGCGGGAGCCAGAGGCGCGCGAGCGCAGCTGGCGGACGCGGGGCAGCGCGCGCAGGCGGGGCAGCGGCCCGGGGGCGCGCGAGTGCGAGCGCAGGCGAGCGGGCGCTGGGAGCGGCACGCGCGCGGGAGCTGGAGGCGAGCGCGGGGCCGGCGCCCGGTGGCTCGGTGCAGGTGCTGGGCGAGCGGCCGGCAGCAGGCGGCTGCAGCTCGCGGGCGGAGGCAGCTGGCGGGCCCAAGGCAGAGCAGTATGCGCGGCACCTGGTCGGGGCAGAGGCGCGCGCGGCAAGCGGGCCCGGCCCGAGCGGCGGCCGCAAGAGCTGAGCGCGCGAGGGCGGCTCGGCTGGGCCCAGGCGCGAGGCTGAACGCGGCGCGCAGGACGGCGCGAGCTGGTGGGCCAGGCGGGGCGCGCGCAGGCGCCAGGCGCACAGGAGCGAACGGCCGTGCGGGGCGCTAACGAGGACTGGCCGTGGAAGTCGGCGTGCAGGCGCGGACAGGTCCGGGACAGCGCGGCGCTGTGCGCGGACGCGGAGAGCGTGGAGCGGGGAGTGCTCAGGTGGGCCGGGCGCGTGCAGCTGGTGGACGGAGCGCACTGCCGGGCGCGTGACGGTGTGGCTGGCGTTGGTGACCCGAACAGCTGGAGCGGCGGCGAGCAGTGGGTCACAGCGCGGCGGATCCAGGTGACGTAGCGACGCGTGCGTGAGCTGGGCGGCCCGGCGTGGGAGCGCGGTGGCGCCAGAGCGAGGCGGCCGTGGGTGCGCGCGGCTTGGGAGGAGCACTGGCGGAGCAGAACGCGCGAACGGCTCAAGCGTGAGTTGATGCGACGTGACGTAGGCAAGTTGGCGTCAGTCAAGCACGGGAGCTGGAACGGCATGGTTCAGGCGGTGCAGGAGCTCGCGTGCTGGAGAGCCGGTGTAGGCGCTGGAGCGGCAGGAACGTGGGCGGCACCGAGCGAGTGGCGCGAGATGTGGGAACATGGTGACATCGGCCCTAGCTACGCCACGGAAATATCTGATGACGCAAGAGTGGCCGTGTCGAGGACGCGAGCTCGCTCGCTCGCGAGATGCACAAGGGGCAACGAGCTGGAAGGAGAAGAGGTGAATCGAGAGTGACAGTTACAGTGCGGCGAGTTCGGAGGGAGCAACTGCGCAGCGGCAAGGCGGTCAGGATAGGAGTAACGCGACACGGGTTCAACTCGCAGCGCAAGACCAACGGCGAAGTTACAGAACCCGGAGGTCCGGGCGATGTTGAATCAGCGCGTTCGCGAGTGCGAGCGGAAGCGTTCTACCGGTGGCCGACTCAGCTCGTGAGCAGGAAAACTCTAGGGTTCGCGGAGAAGTCAGTATAGCGAACCCATTCGGCTCCATCATCTCGTCCCAGGAGTTCACGACATCCAGCAGCACCTTTCTCTCGTCGATCGCCAAGCAAGACCACAAGTTACTACGAGGACTACCCCTTCGGCCATCTTCCACCCACGACAACCCTTCCCGGCAAACTTCTTCGTCACTCATGGAATCTCGTCATCGTCGAGCTCTTCTCGTCGCCAATCTTGTTCGCCAAGGAAAATCACTTTCCGTCTGTTCTTCTCCGTAACCAAGGTTTGCCCTGACCTGCTAAACCTTTCTAATGCCGGCGATTCCTTTGCCGGAATATCGTCGTTAACTTCCTGATAACTGTTTTCCCAGACCAGGGACTTGATTGTTATGTTTTAGAAAGTTCTAGGGTGTCCTTTGTAAAATTTTCAAAACTTTCTTTGTTTCAAATCAGTAAACATTTACAAGTTTTATGTTATGATCTTGAGTTGAGATCTTTGATGTGTGGTCTAAGTCAAATGTTAGGGAATGAATGTTTTATTGTGCTTTATATTGTATGCATGTGTTCTAGCTAAAGAGTAAGCTATAGAATATATGTCTTAAATAGAAAGGTGTGATATCTAGTTGTTTTCCATAGCGGTCAAAGGTAGCCGATCAATCTTTTCCATCCTTATCCACACCTTTCTATCAGCCGATTTATCGGCTGAGTAATCGGCTATCTACCTATCGGTCACACATCCTTAACCATACTCTAATCGGCTGTACGTCACTCAATTGTTGTGCTGACGTAACCGAGCCAATACAACCACACTTAATTACCTAGAATCAAACTTAAGCACATCTTAGTCAAGACCATTGCTTTAGAAATCATCCTTCTGCCAAAGTAATCAATGCTTTCATCGATCATCTAATGTGAGAACCCGATGCGCTCATCAATCAGCTAAACCCCTGTTGTTCCAAACGGCTCTGTTGTAATCTTCAACAAGTAGCCGATTCTAATTAGTTATCCCTCTAAGGCTCTACCTAAGTCTAGTTCCGATCTTTCTGGTTGATATGTAAATAGTATGTTATATGAGTGCTGGATTGCAATTGAATTGTGAAGTAAGGTAGTTTTATGTGCATGCTTTGAATGAAATATTGCATTGCATATAGATATGATTACTTCGGCAACGGTACCTACGAGATCTCCCCGGAGTCTATGGAGGATGTTACTGAAGACCAAGTGAACGTCACCAAGGAATTAACTGAAGCCCCGAACCAAAGTTCGGAAGATGTTGACTTACTGACTTCAGACCCACCAGTAAAGGCAAGCCCCGGTCATATCCTACTATTTTATTTACACTGCAATCTACGTCTATTATTATTATATCTTGCATTAAGTCTAGGAGCTGTAATGAAACCCTAGATGCATGAATCTTAGGATCCAATGTATTGTACCTGAGTCCTTATCGGTTAGATGCTTCGCTAATAGGACCGGTAGAAGTCGAGTGATTTCCTGTCACTCGCGCGATATAGGAGTTGCATGTTTACTATTCTGCAACCACTATAAGGATGACGGACAGGGTCATGTATTGTATCATGACCTGGAAGTTTACCCTGTCTGTTTTGATAAAAGCTTTAAGGTCGAAATGTGTGGTAGTGGTGGCTAAGTTTTTGAAAGTACTAGCCACATGCCGCGAAATATGGTAAGCGGTAAGCCTAGTAACCAATCGGCCCGGCAAGTGGACATACCTCCCACCACTCGATTTTATGTTATGTATACACGCACCGACGTGCGGGAGTACGTTCTGCAAGGCAGACAGGAATACGGTTTTTGTAGTCGCGCTACAGACGTATGTCCTGTACACATTGGGTGTGCGTACGGTCCTGCAGTCGCTTGTGGTGGACCTGATCCACGACCCGGAATGAAAGGCAAACGGTTGCTTTGGAACGCCCTGTTGGTATTCCAAGCGTGTGAGTTAGGTTTACCTTGCAAGGTTAAATTCGATTCGAATCGTCCGCCTCTCACGAAGCTTGAGATTGCTTATCCCTTCTGCCACATTGAGTAAGAAGTGGAACTAATAATGGATAATTTTGATGGATGATAATCACTACCTTGCTTGCTTAGTGTAGGTGCTAATCTAGAATAAATACTCAACTAGAAGATGAAAGCTAAAACTTGAAAATAGTTCATACTCTTTGTTACTTTTCAGCTGAAAATAAACCCAGAGCCTTTACAATGCCTTCATGAGTCTAGTTATGGGCTAAAGTATACCCAAACCCGGGTAAGCCTTGCTGAGTATTAGTATACTCAGTCTTGCTAGTTTTATGTTTTTCAGGTAAAGCCTTTGAAGACCCTACTCTTTCCCTGTCATGGCCCTGTGCTCTTCCAGCAGATTGGTCCGAGGAATGGGATCCGTCCCCGGCCAATACTGATGATCTCGAGTGATGTCGTACCCGGGCTTAGCATGGCATCCGTCTTGACGACGTATTGTAAATCATGGCGTATGTTTTCCGCTGCTAAAAGCCAAAACTTCGACAGTTGTACTGTTTTCTCTAAGTTTGAAGTTTCGTATTACTTTTGAAAACTCTTATCATGTAATTCCTTGTGATGTAAAATATGATGGTGATTGTATCTCTGGACTCACCTTCGTGTGAGGTAACCTTATTTGATCCTGTGTATCGGTGGTTTATCGGGACGTTACCCGACAGGCCAAGGGATTATACCGTTTGAAGCACGTTGGAGCCCTCGGAGTGGACTCGCGTACTTGAGCCGGTATAATTCAGGTTGGTTCTGCCACAATGGCGGCTCCTACAAACATTTTCTGGGATCGTGCAGGGCATCTCCATACCAATGCCTTGCACTGGGAGGGTTTTCCCCGTCTTTTTTGGGAATCACTTAGTCTATTCTTCTACACCGAGCCTCCCCAGTATAATGGAGTGGAGTATGGGGAGGAAGGTGTTCCGCGATGCAGAGTCAAGATGACTATTCCTCAGCATCCTTTCCATTCTCAGTGGCACCCCATCGAGGTCGATGTGGTTGGCTATCGTCTTGTCGACACCATCGAGACTGCCGCTCTTGAGGCCATCCATATCTTCCGCAACCAGCATCCCATGGAAGTTGCCGGGCATCCCATCGGTCTATTCCCTGCCATAGATTCCAGTGATCCTGAGTGAAATTTCAGGATAGCCCATTATGGCCATATGTTGGGAGATTCAGCCGAGGAAACGCTTCGTGATACCATCAGGTTTATGAATATTCAGCACCATTATCAGATCTTGTTACGCTACAGTATGGGTCAGTTGACTGGTATAGCTCAAGCACACTACCGAAATGCTGATCGGCAAGTCACTCAGATAGTGGAGCTTCAAGCCTTGGTCACCGAGAAAGAGGAAATTATCGCAGCACGGGATGAGACCATTTTTCACCGGGAGGATCAGATCAATGAGAGTGATGCAATAATCACTCAATGTGATACGATTATCGAGTTCCTCCAGGAGCAAATCCACGACCTTATCCTTGAGGTTGACGACGCCCATGCTCACATCGATGAATTTCAGCAGCAGCCAATACCTCCTGCTATACCTGTAGTACCTGAAGGTGGAGAAGAAGACCCGAAGGAAATCGAGGGAGTTTCTGATCTCAATTTCGAGCATGGAGACCCAGAACCCAACCCTTAGCCAGATTACTCCTCTTCCGGCAGCCAGTCCTCTGTAGGTGACCTCGACGATTTCTAGTTTGTCCAAATCATCAATTCTCTAGATGTAACCAGAGTAAAGTGTAGTGATATAGGTAGTAAGTAGTCTACCTAGACCCAGTGCCATTTGTTGTAATATAGATGGCCTGTGTACGGACCATCTTGATGTACGATGTTAAGGACGACCAGCATCTGTGTTGTAATCTAAGTCTTGGGTTCTGCCATCTTGTTCAATATCTTTGCATCTGAAAAGAGTTGTTTGAATGGAACATGTGAATTACATATCTGTTAATTGTGGTATGCCTTCTGAAAATAGGAGTAAGGATATATGGTTAATAATGGACATCTCCTTTGTTTCAGATGGTTGGAGCCACGCGTGGAACCCCGGAAGGTTTCTGGGCAGACTAGGCTAGCGGTTCCCAACAACCGCCACCACCACCCCCAAATCTCGCCGAGGTTATGGCTCGGCAGACCGAGCTTCTTAATCTGCTAGTACAGACACAATAGAACCAACATAGTCAGCAATCACGAGGAGGTCGTGATGATCCTCACCCTCAGGTGGCAAACTACCAAGATTTTTTCAGCACTCAGCCCCCATTATTCAGCAAAGTTGAGGAGCTCCTTGATGCTGATGCTTGGCTTCGCACCATTGAATCCAAGTTTGCTCTTCTTACGATTCCATGTGCGGACTCCAATCAGGCTCACTTCGCTGCCCAACAACTTCGTGGTGCCACCCATATTTGGTGGGATAACTATTGTGCCATGCAACTTGATGGCCATGTTATCTCCTGGGAAGAATTTCGGAATGCTTTTAGGGCACACCATATACCTGAAGGACTGATGGAGCAGAAGTTAAATGAGTTGTTGGCACTCACCCAAGGCACCCGCACCATACTACAATATGCACAAGCTTTCAATCACCTATGCCAGTACGCGGGTTATCACACTGACAGTGACACCAAGAAGCAAGATCATTTTCGTCGGGGCTTGAGCACTAAGCTCAAGGAACACCTAAACCTTGTGAAGGCCAATACCTTTAGTGAGCTGGTTAACATGGCCCGGACCCAGGAAGATTGCATCACGGCACACCGTGCTGAAAAGAAACGAAGGATTTCCACTGGACCTGCGAGTGTTCAACCATCTCGTATCGATTTGTTCGGAATGCACCGCCCAGAGCGCTACAGTAGAATGCTCCACCTAGCAGACTAGTTTTCAGGCTGCCTCAGCAACCCGGAGGATATAGACCTCCAGTGCCTCCGTAACAGCCGCAACAGTTTGGCCCACGGCCAAACGCTTAACAATTTCAACAGAGAAGCAGCACCAATCGCTGTTTCAATTGCGGTAGTGCGGGCCACTTTATCAAAGATTGTCTGCGGCCCAAGAAGCTTAATCAAGGGCAAGGTTCTAATCAGAATAACCAGAACAAGAGCAAGAGGCCAATGATACAAGTCCGGCAAGGGCGAGTTAACTTCACCACCCTTGCGGAGCTTCCGGATGGAGCCCCCGTCATGTCAGGTACATTTTCTATTCATCACAAACCAGTTGTTACATTATTCGATTCAGGAGCAACTCATAGTTTCATTAGTAACAACTGTGGTACCCGAATAGGACTTGATCTTTGTGATACCAAGGGGTCATATATGATTTCTACCTCTGGAGGAAAGGTTACCTCCAACCAAATGGTTAAAAGTGTGCCAATTCAGTTAGGTAGCAAATTAATCAAAACTGATTTGGTTCTGCTAAATTTAGAGGGTATTAATGTTATACTTGGGACAAATTGGATGACAGAACATAGACTACTGCTAGATATCTCTTCCCGAGTTATTGAGATTGATTCACCACATCAAGGAGCCACCACCCTCTACCTGCCTCAGCAAGAATATCTTCAATCTTGTGCCTATGCTATCACAGACATCAAACTGGAAGACATTCCTGTAGTCTGTGAGTATCCTGATGTCTTTCCAGACAGAGACATCGAGTTCATTATTGAGCTTCAACCTGGCACTACTCCTATTTCAAAGAGGCTGTATCGTATGGCTCCTAATGAATTGGCCGAGCTAAAGACCCAGCTTCAAGATCTTCTTGACAAAGGTTTCATACGCCCAAGTGCTTCACCTTGGGGATGTCCCACCCTCTTTGTAAAGAAAAAGGACAATAGCTTAAGGTTATGTGTTGATTATCGTCCACGCGGTCACTATCAAAAATAAGTACCCTCTTCCCCGCATTGATATCTTATTCGACCAACTAGCTGGAGCCAAAGTCTTCTCTAAGATTGATCTACGCTCTGGTTATCATCAGATCAAAATCAAGCCTAGTGATATTCCAAAAATGGCTTTCTTGACCAGATATGGACTATATGAATATCTGGTTATGTCTTTTGGACTCACTAATGCACCGGCATATTTCATGTATCTTATGAATTCAGTCTTTATGCCGGAACTCGATAAATTTGTCGTGGTTTTCATCGACGATATTCTGATATATTCTAAGACTAAGGAAGATCATGCTAATCATATACGTGTCGTTCTTCAATGACTACGTGATCACCGCCTTTATGCCAAATTCTCTAAATGTGAATTTTTTCTTGATAGTGTGAAATTTTTGGGACATACTTTCTCCAGTGAGGGCATATCGGTTGATCCAACCAAAGTTCAGGAAGTTATGGATTGGAAGCCTCCAACTTCAGTCCATCAAATCCGTAGTTTCCTTGGATTGGCAAGATATTATCGCTGATTCATTCTAGACTTCTCCAAAATAGCCAAACCCATGACTGAGCTACTTAAGAAAGAGGTTAAATTCCATTGGGATGATAAGTGTGAAGAAGCATTCTACACACTGAGAAAACTTCTAACCACTGCTCCAGTGCTAGCTCAGCCAGATAGTACCCAGCCTTTCAATGTCTATTGTGATGCTTCCGGAACTGGACTTGGTTGTGTTCTTATGCAAAACAACCGGGTCATTGCTTATGCATCCAGAGCACTCCAGAACCATGAACAAAATTATCCAACCCATGATCTTGAGTTAGCAGCTGTTATTCATGCTCTCAAAATTTGGAGAATTATCTTATGGGCGCCAAGTGTAACATCTACGCTGACCATAAGAGCCTCAAATATATCTTTACTCAAGTTGACCTAAATATGAGGCAAAGGCGTTGGTTAGAACTGATCAAAGACTACGATCTTGAGGTACACTACCGTCCTGGCAAGGCCAATGTGGTTGCAGATGCACTTAGCCGCAAGGCACATTGTCATTGCTTATCCATAGAAATCTTCAGTGAAACTCTCTGCTATCAAATGAGGAAACTCAATCTGGAGATCATTCCTCAAGGTAGTCTAAATCTATTATCTATTGAACCTACCCTTCAAGATAGAATCATCATGTCGCAATTACATGATGAAGGTATCAAAATTATCAAGCAGAAACTATCTCAGGGGGAAGCAAAATATAGATGTTTCCACACTGATCATCAAGGAGTTCTATGGTTCAACAATCATATTGTTGTACCTAAGAATCATCAGCTTCATAAACAAATACTTGATGAAGCACATCTATCCAAGTTTTCTATTCATCCTGGTAGTACTAAAATGTATCAAGACTTTCGGCGAAACTTTTGCTGGACCAGGATGAAAAGGGAAATTGCTAAGTATGTATCTGAATGTGATACATGCCAGAAAGTCAAAGCCAGTCACCTAAGGGTATCCGGTACACTCCAACCACTACCCATCCCATCGTGGAAGTGGGAAGACATTAGTATGGATTTTGTCGTTGGTCTTCCCAACACATCCCAAAAGCATGACTCCATATGGGTAATTATTGATAGACTTACCAAAATTGCTCACTTTTTTCCTGTGCATACCACTTATTCTGCCAAGAAGTATGCCGAAGTCTATCTTGATCAAATTGTTCGATTGCATGGTGTCCCTAAGACCATCATTTCTGATCGAGGGGCCCAATTCATTGCCCGCTTCTGGGAACAATTGCAGTCTGCTCTTGGAACCAAACTAATTCAAAGCTCTGCATATCACCCACAAACTGATGGACAGACTGAGCGAGTTAACCAAATTCTTGAAGACATGCTCTGAGTTGTATTATTCACTATGGTGCAAGCTGGGACAAGTGTCTCGCCTTGGCCAAGTTTTCTTACAACAATAGCTACCAGTCCAGTCTTCAAATGGCTTCCTTTGAAGCGTTATACGGTCGAAGATGTCAAACTCCTTTGAGTTGGTCTGAGACCGGTGAACACAAAATTTTCGGACCAGACTTAGTTACCGAAGCTAAAGATAAGGTTAAACTTATCCAAGCCAATCTTAAAGCCGCCCAGTCGAGACAGAAGAGTTATGCAGATCAAAGGAGAAAACCTTTACAATTCCAAGTATGGGATTTTGTCTATCTCCGAGTATCTCCTACCAAAGGTGTTCAACATTTCAGCATAAAAGGGAAGTTAGCACCCCGATATGTCGGACCATTCGAAATCCTTGAAGTCTGTGGCCCAGTGGCTTACAGAATTCATCTTCCTTCTCAGTTGGCTGTTGTTCATGATGTCTTTCATATCTCTCAACTCAAGAAATGCATCAAAGTGCCTACCGAGATCGTTGAATCGCAAGCCATTGAGATCGAACCTGATCTATCTTACACCGAACAACCCATCCAAATTCTTGATACCAAAGAGAGAGTCACCAGAAGAAAGAAGATTAAGATGTATAAGATCTTATGGAATCATCACACAGAAGAAGAGGCAACCTGGGAAACAGAAAATTATCTTCAGAAAAACTTCCCAGAATTCCTAAAGCCTACTTAGGTAGCTATCCTCCAAGCCCTATCCTCCTTGTAATCTCGGGATAAGATTCCTTTTTGGGGGGAAGGTTGTGACACCCTAGTTGTCAAATTTGTATCACACTAGGGAAGGAATTGTAATAGATATGTTGAATTATATGAAATTTAGGTGTTTATGTGAAAATAAGGACTTATGTGTAATTTTTGCAAAAGTATGAGTCCTTTTATGCAAAATATTTGAAGTACAAAAGTAACTTTCAAAGTTTACTTAGGGCCAAAGTGTAAGAATGCAAGTCATCATGACATTACATGAAAACTTGCAATTATGTCCAATACTGCATAAAATTTACCTTAATAAGGACAAAACCTTATTAAGTTTAAATTTAGTTCAAAGTTTAAAATTAAAGCTTTGTACTTTGGGTTTTTGAACTTGAACCCTAAAGCAATATTGTAGGGTTTGAAAAACTCTACAACTTCTATTTTGGTCATTTTCTCATTAGGGTTTTGGATCAGTGGGAAATCTTACTTTACAGTGAGGTCCCTGGAATTTCTATTTTTGCAAGCGAGTCCCTCGGACCCCCCCCCCATCTCTTCTTCTTCCTCTGGCGCCCCTCTGCTCCTCTGCTTCCCTCTGCCGCCGGCTGTCAGCGCCACCCACCGTCGCTCTAACTCCTCCCCGGCGCCACCTCCTGCTCGGGCGGACTCCACGCGTCGCCCTTCCCCTTCCCCGGTCCTGCTTCCCTCCCCTGTTGTCCTCTTCCGCGAGCGCCACGGCCACCCGAGCTCCTGCCGGCCGCCACCTCGCCGCTGCCGTGTCCTGCGCCCGCGCCTGCTCTTCTCCCCTCCCTCTTCTGCCCAGCAGCACCAGCAGATAGTACTCAACCCATTCCCCTCCCTTTCCCTTGCCGCCCAACGCCCCGAGACTCGAGCACCACCGCCGCCCCCTTCCTCCACTCCAGCGACTCCCTGTTCGCCATGGGCAGCTCACCCCAGCCCTCCCCGCACCACTACAACCCCCTGGGGAGCTTCCCCTCGCCCCACTAATACTTCCACGCCACTCCTCGCGGCCGGACCCCCACCGGAACCACCTCGCCATCGCTACCTCCTCGCCGGTGAGTTTCTGTTCCCGTCGAACTCATCCCTCCGCCCCTCCTCCAACCGATCCAAACCCCCCCCCCCTCCCAGTAGCTTCCTCTCCTCCTGCTGCAGCTGCTGGACCAGAACTTGACTGCCCTCCTCACCGAGAAACCTCTCGCCGACGAGCTCCTTTCTGCCGCCGCTTCGGTCCGCCATGGGAACCCCACCTCCGGTCACCTCCTCTTCCTCCCAAGCTCACCTTTGGACGCGCCTTGAGCTCCTGATGCTCGTGAGCCAGTCCTACTCCACCCCCGACACCGCCCCTCGCTGGAATTTGGCCGGCGATGTCCCTGCCCCTTCTTCCCCGACGCGCAAGGACCCAATTGCTCTGATTTCAATCTTTCTAGGGTTCTGTCTGTAAATTTCTAGTCCCTCCCCCAAATTCAAATCAGTGAACTTCTAAAATGTGTAGAATATTGTAGAAAATTCAGAAAAATGTCAAACAAGTTGGGTTTGAATCATTGTGTTAAATACTACAACTTTTGTATTATGATCATGAGATGAATATGTGTATTTTGTGCTGTGATTTAATTAGTATATAACGGGTACTTTAAGTAGATCTTTTGATCCATAGCAGTGCTAAGGCTCAAAATTGAAAGATGAGATGTGTAGGCTATAAGTAGTTATGTGTAAATTTTGGAGACTCAGAACAGCCCTCTAGCTATGGTGTTTAGATAACTTTGCTTTACGTTGGTAAAAGTTTCATGACTTAATTCCAAATGCACCTCTTCATGTTTATAACTGAAAATTTTACCTTAGCTTTGTTTCAGTATGTATAATCCAAGATAAAGGTTTGAGACTCAGCACCCTAGTGTAGCTTCAATAATGAAATTTAAGCTTAGATTCAAAGGAAATTCATGAACAGTAGCTCTAGTTCATGAAAAAATATGAAAATATTTTGAGATGTTACTCTTGAGAAGTGTAACTTGTTGATAAAAATCCAGAACAAAATCTTGTGTACATCTACAGTTATAAATAATTCTTAATATGTTAGTGCTGTTGATGTTTATTCTTGTGGCATAAATTCTGTGAAGATAAAATCTTGATAAATTTACGGTAGCTTAGACATAGCTTTATCTGTAATTAATAAAAAGTTTCAACCCCAGTGCTATAGTAGTTTGTTCTGTAAAAATGAAACATGTTGTTTAGTGTAGCTAACTAGGTTAGTTTATACTCGATAAATGATTGCCCAGTAGAAGAGTAAATGAGATGTTTGATGAGTGAACTATGTTTTCCTTGGATTGCAACTTTATCATGAAGTGAAATGAAAGTGTATGCATCCATTGAACCACATCTTCGCATATCATATAGACTCAACCATTCTTGCTGACGGAGACTACGAATTGATCCCGGAACCAGAAGGAGGTTATTCGGAAGACCCCGGGAACGTCATCGGAAATCTAACTGAAGCTCCGAACCAAAGTTCGGAAAACTTTGATACTCCTGCCCCCAGCCTCACTCAAGAAGGCAAGCCCCGGACATAAACCCGCTACTTTATTTACACTGCAATCTACATTTATATATATACACTTGTGCATTAAGTTCTTAGAAGTTGTCTGGAAACCCTAGTTGCATATTCCTAGGAACCAATGTACTAAATATTAGAACTTGAGTCCGAATAGCTGCTATGCTAATAGGACCGGTAGAAGTCGAGTAATTGCCTATCACCCGCGAGCTTTATAGGAATTGTAGTGTTTACATTCCTGTAATCACTATAAGGATGATGGACGGGATCTATGTGAAGTATCATGGTTGCAATGATACCCCGTATGTGTTGATGAATTTGGCTAAGGTTGCACTGTGTGGTAGCGGTGGTTAAGCGTTTGAAAGTACTAGCCACATGCCGTGAAATATTGTAAGCGGTAAGCCTAGTAACCAATCGGCCCGGCAAGTGGACATACCTCCCACCACTCGTATTTGGTTTTTCCGGTTACTCGCTTCGACGTGTGGGAATACGTGTTGCAGGGCAACCAAGAGTACGGTCATGTAGTCGCGCTACAGACGTACATCCTACACATTGGATGTGCGTATGGTCCTGCAGTCGCTTGTGGTGGATCTGATCCACGAGTTGGAATGAAAGGCAAACAGTTGCTTCGGAACAATCGTTGGAAGTTCCAAGCATGTGAGTTAGGTTTGCCCTTGCAAGGTTATGAAATTCGATTTAGAATCATCCGTTTCTCGTGGAGATTGAGACTGCTTGATTCCTTTGCCACATAGAGTAACAAGAGCAACCTTATGGTTATCAAAGATGATGTCTGTTTAAAAGATTCTACCATGCTTGAATAGTTATAGTTACTTACCTAGAATGGATAATCAACTAGAACCTGAAAGCTAAAATTTGAAAGTAAGGATCTACTCTTTGATACTTTTCAGCTGAAAACTAAACCCAGAACCATTTAAAGCCTTCATAGTCTAGTTACATGGCTAAGTATACCATGAAACGGGTAAGCCTTGCTGAGTATTAGGATACTCAGCCTTGCATTGTGAATTTTGTTTCAGGTAATCCCCCTGAGGACTCTACTCTGCCTGTGCCATGGCCCTATGCTCTTCCCGATGGTTGGTCCGTGGAATGGGACCCGTCCCCGGCCAACACTGATCATACCGAGTGATGTCATGCCAGGGCTTAGCATGATGTCCGTAATGGCAACGTGTATAGTTGTCGTATTTTAAATTCCGCTGCCGTGAACTTGAAACTTTAAAATGGTTTGTAATAATTTCTATCAGTTTGGAACTTATGCTACTTTTGGAAACTCTTGTAATATAAATGCCTGTGATGTAAAATATGATGGCGATTGTATCTCTGGACTCGCCTTCGTGCGAGGTACCTTGTTTGATCCTGCTTTCGGTGGTTTATCGGGACGTTACCCGACAGGCCAAGGGGTTACACCGTTTGAAGTACGATTGGGGCCCTTGAGAGAGGACTTGCGTACTTGAGCCAGTGTAATTCATGTTGGTTCTGCCACACAACTGCACTTCAAATAGTGTAACCCCGTGGTCTATCGGGTAATGTCCCGATAAAACCACCTAACTCAGGATCAAAACAAGGTACCCCGCATGAAGGCGAGTCCAGAGATACAAGCACCGACAATTTTACATCACAGGCATAATACCACATTAGTTTCAGATATATATAGTAGTAAGACCTAACAAGTAAGAATTTATACAAAACCATTTTAAAGGGTGAGTATCTACAGCGGAAAGTAAAATACGACAATATCAGACGTCGCGGAACGGACATCGAGCTAAGCCCAAGCTCAACATCACTCGGAGGAACCTGTGTTGGCCGGGGACCGATCCCATTCCACGGACCAACCATCGGGAAGAGCATAGGGCCAGGGCACAGGTAGAGCAGAGTCCTCAGGAGGATTACCTGAAATACAGTTAAATTTGCAAGACTGAGTATTCTAATACTCAGCAAGGCTTACCCGTTTCATGGTATACGTAGCCATATAGCTAGACTATGAAGGTTTTGTGAAAAGTTCTGGGTTTGTCTTTTGCTGAAAAGCACCAAAGAGTAGGTCCTTAATTTTCAAATTTTAGCTTTCCAATTCTAGTTAATTATCCCTTCTAGGTAAGCAATTATAATTACTCAAGCATGGTAGAATCTTTTTAAACAAACATCATCTTTGATAGTTGTAAGGTTGCTCTTATTACTCTATGTGGCAAAGGGATCAAGCAGTCTCGATCTCCGTGAGAAACGGACGATTCAGAATCGAATTTTCAAACCTTGCAAGGGTAAACCTAACTCACACGCTTGGAACATCCAACGATTGTTCCAAAGCAACTGTTTGCCTTTCATTCCGACTCGTGGATTAGTGCCACCACAAGCGACTATAGGACCATACGCACATCCAATGTGCAGGACGTACGCCTGTAGCGCGATTACATGACCGTACTCCTATCCGCTGTACGGAACATAAACCTGCACGTCGGTACGTGTGCAAAAAACCAAATTACAAGTGGTGGGGGGTATGTCCACTCCTCAGGCTGATCGGTTACTAGGCTTACCACTTACCCATAATTCACGGCATGTGGCTAGTACTTTCAACCGCTTAACCACCGCTACCACACACTGCGACCTTATCAAACTTTTATCAACACAAACGGGGTCTCCGCCACGGTCATGAATCATAATCACAACCCCGTCCATTATCCTTATAATGATTGCAGGAATGTAAACATTGCAACTCCTATAAAGCTCGCGAGTGACAGGCAATCACTCGACTTCTACCGGTTTTATTAGCATAGCAGCTACTTGGAATATGCGACTAGGGTTTCCATACAACTCCTAAGACTTAGATGCTTCAGTACAATAAATTAATATTTAAATTGCAGTGTATGAAAATAGGGTGTATGTCCGGGGCTTGCCTTCGCTGGCGGGGTTGGGGTTAGAGATGTCAACACTAAAACTTTCCGAACCGGGGTTTGGGGCTTCAGTGACGTTCCTGGGGTCTTCAGAAATTCCTTCTTCTGGTTTCGGGATTAGCTGATAATTTCCGTCAGCAAGAGTCGTCGAGACTATATGATATGCAAACATTATAATTTAGGGAATGTATATACTTTTATTTCATTTCACGATAAATTTGCAATCCAATAAGCAAATATTCTATTTAGCAAACATATCATCTATTCTCCTACTAGGCAATCATTTCTCGAGTATAAACTAAACTACCTAATTGCATTAAGTGACATGTTTAGTTACTCTAAGCAACCAAACTAATTACACTAGATAGCATGGGGGTGATCCTAAGTTAACAAACTAATTCCATTAAACATCATTAGTGGATTTTAGGAACTAGACTAATTATTCTTTAAAGAAATAGGGTCATTATTATTAAAAACTTTTGTTTTTGATTAACAATCAAACTTTAAGTCAGGAGTGATTAATAACACTACAAAAATTAGTATAAACAGACCTTATTGAAATAATCTTATCCTAAAATTTTCAGAATATTTTATACAGTACATGAATTAGAAGAAATACTTCAATTAATTAGCACCTAGAACATGTTTTATTTCCACAGAGCAAACCACTATATTACTGGAGCTATAAATTTAATTAAGTACTGGTGAAGCATGAATAAAGCTTCTGTAAATTTATCAGAATTTTATCTCCACAGGAACAGTGCTACAAAAATAAACAAAATCAGCACTATTATTTCAAGATATATTTATATCTAGAGTTCCAGATAGATTCAGGTGCTTAAACTGTATGGACATGTTAAGCAACTTAGAAACATCATTCAAAAATATTTTCATAATTTTTCATGAAAAGGATCTAGCATAATTGTTCATTCTCAATATACCCCTGGTTTTTCATAGAAAAGACCCTAACAAGATTGAAATCACAGCAATTGGGTCCTTGGCTGGAGTAGAGCAGGGGGCAGGGAGGGGAACGGCAGCGTTCTGGTGGGGTGGCTCACCGGTGGTGGACCGGGGGTCGAGGCGGTTCACCCGAGCTACTTGGCGGGGGCTAGGACGGCCGGAAGGGCGGGTCCCCACAGCGACCCGGGACGGCGGCGAGAGGGAGCTCGACGGCGAGGTGGATGCGGTGCTCAAGGGCAGTGATGGAGGGGCTGGCGAGCTTCACAGGATCAAGGCGAAGCTGCTAGAGGTGCTGGTGTAGCTCGAGAAGGGGCGGGGCAAGCTGTCCACGGCGGCCCGGAGCGGCGGCAATGGAGCTCGACGGCGGCGGCGGCGTTGTGTCCAGGAAAAGAAGAAGAGAGTGAGTGGGCGGGCGAAAGAGGGCCGTAGCAATCTTACTTTGAGTTTAAATAGGTGATGCTCGATGGCGAGGTGCACAGCACGGCGGTCGACGGCAAGCAGCTGCTGGCGGCTCGGGTAGCGGCATGGCACGCGCGGAAACGGACAGCGGGGAGGCACTGAGGCGGTGGCCGAGCTCCCTGGCGACGCGTGGAGCGGCGCTGGAGTAGGAGCTGGCCTCGGGCAGCACAGCAACGGCGGCCAGCGGTGGCGCTGCTGCGGCGGCAGAGAAAACAGAGGAGGAAGAAAGGGGAAAAACATCCTAGGGTCCTATCTGCAATTACAGGAATTACAGGGACTTCACTATAAAACAAAATTTTCCACTATTCTAAAGCTCAAATGAGAAAATGGTCAAAATAAAGTTGTAGAACTTTTTGAAAACTACAACTTTGCTTTAATGTTCAAGTTCAAAAACTCAAAGGATAAGGTTTTATTTTTGAACCCTTGGGCTAAATTCAAAATCATCAAGTTTTTGTCCTATTGAAGGCAAAATTTCATTAGGTTTTGGACCTAAATACAAGTTTCTATGCAAAGTAATGACGACTAACATTCTTACACTATGACTCCTAGTAGAAGTGAAAGTTACATTTGTAATTCAAAACTTTTGCACAAAAGGACTTGTATTTTTGAGAAATTACACATAAACCCTTATTTTCACCCACTTCATTCAATTTCACATAATTCAACACATACATTACAACTTCTCCCTCTAGTTGCTACATTCAGACACCTAGGGTGTCACACTAGAGTCCTATTTATCTCCCCAAAAGGCGAACAACTAAAGTATGCCCTCTAGATCCTTTTGGAGGTATCCAATAACGATGCCGAGTATGAAGCCTTGCTTCACGGGTTACGTTTGGCAATATCACTAGGCATCAAGTGACTACTTGTATATGGCGATTCATTTCTGGTCGTTCAGCAAGTCAACAAAGAGTGGGACTGCAACAAGGAGACAATGGACGCCTACGTACAAGAAGTGCGCAAGCTGGAAAACAAATTTTCTGGACTGGAGGTTCATCACGTAATACGGGAACACAATGTCGGTGCAGATATACTATCCAAGTTAGGATCCACCCATGCACAAGTCCCAGTGGGAGTTTTCATCCAGGAGTTGAAGCAACCATCCATCAAGTTCTCACCTCAGATAACCACTGATACTGACCCTCAGAAGTCCGATTGGGAGGTTATGATGCTCGGGGAGGACTGGAGAGAAACTTACATCGACTTCATCCAGGACCAAAGACTACTAGCGGGGATGCACGCAAAAAGCGCACCGGTAGCTCGTGTCATGCGCAGAAGCAAAGGTTTTGTCCTAGTCGACAATAAACTCTACCGGCGTGGCGCACGATAAGGTGTACTTATGAAATACGTCACGGGAGAAGACAGCTATGACATACTGCGAGAGATACATGAGGGAGTATGCGGCAACCACGCAGCTTCAAGAACGCTAGTCGGGAAAGCATACAGAGCTGGTTTTTGGTGGCCCACTGCAGTGTCAGATGCTGAAGACCTGGTGCGGATATGCCAAAACTGCGAATTCTTTAGCAAGCAATCTCACGTCCCAGCCCACAATCTTATCACCATACCGCCATCCTGGCCGTTTGACTGCTGGAGCCTTGATATGATTGGGCCATTTAGAATGGCGCCAAGCGGTTTTACCCACATATTAGTAGCAATCAACAAGTTTACCAAGTGGATCGAGTACAAGCCGATAACCAAGCTCACACCAAACAAAGTCGTTGATTTCATCTCCGACATTCTGCATCGCTTCGGCTCCCCGAACACCATCATCACGGACCTGGGATCAAACTTCACAGCTAACCAGTTCTGGGAGTTCTGTGAAAATGCGTGCATCGAAGTCAAATACGTCTCCATTGCACACCCAAGAGCCAATGATCAAGTCAAGAGGGCAAACGGCATGATAATCGAGGGCCTTCAGAAAAGACTCTATGATGAAAATAGCAAGAAATGCGGAAAGTGGATACACGAGTTGCCACATGTCATCTGGGGACTCAGGACTCAGCTGTCCAAAGCCACAGGACAAACACCAATTTTTCTTGTCTACGGCTCCGAAGCAATTTTACCGGCTGACATCATGTGGAAATCCCCAAGGGTTGAAATGTACAACGAAGGCGAGGCGGACGAAGCAAGGCAGCTAGATCTAGACTCTGTCGAAGAGGCTCACTGCACTGCTCTTGTTCAGTCAGCATGATACCTACAGGGGATCCGACGATATCATGACCGCAACGTCAGAGAACGGTCGTTCAGTATAGGCGATTTGGTTCTACGCTGCATCCAAGATGATTCAGGATTACACAAGCTCAATTCGAGATGGGAAGGACCGTTCATCATCAAGCAGATTACAAAACTGAGGTCTTATCGACTACAATACCCCGAGGGCCAAGACGTCCCAAATTCCTGGAATGTACAGAACCTACGAAAGTTTTACCCATAAGAAGACACGCAGTGATAGCTGTTCTTCGAGCGCCAAGGCAGTTTCCTTCCGATTCAATTTGGAGGCCATGTGCCACAGAATCAGGAATGTAAATTCTCTATTAAAATTCGGAGGCTATAGCCACGTTCAAGTTTCATATAAATCGACTTCTTGCCATGAGCATAATTGTCGTTGCGATGATGATCGCGTTTTTCCAAACAGGCTAGATCCGCTCGATCGGATTCAATTGAAATTGTTTGACGGGCTCACTTGAGGAGCTATATCGACTACTCCCAGAGTCACTGCACTCGGGGTAGTATTGACTACTTGCTACGAGCATGATAGTCGTCGCGATGAGGATCGCGTACTCCAAACAGGTTAGATCCGCTCGATCGGATTCAATCTATCTTGTTTGATAGGCTCACTTGAGGAGCTATATCGACTACTCGTAGAGTTGCAGCACTCGGGGTAGTATTGACTACTTGCTACGAGCAAGATAGTCATCGCAATGAGGATCGCGTACTCCAAACAGGTTAGATCTGCTCAATCGGATTCAATCTAACTTGTTTGACGGGCTCACTTGAGGAGCTATATCGACTACTCCCAGAGTCGCTGCACCCGGGGTAGTGTCTACTACTTAGCCTGTGAACATGGATGGCAATCCAGAAATCACAAGGCAACGATAGTATAGGCAGCACTGACAGATATGTTACAAGGAGAAGAGTATTTGTCTTTACAATAACTCAGTCCTGTTCTATATTCTCTACTATTTTTTCAGCTACAGGCCTGGCCTCTAGAAGGTACTCGCCGAACTGCTCTTCAGAGCAGTCCCAGCTATACCATGTGCGAGTACCTCTAGTCGAGCCTTAGGCCAAAATGACTTTACAAGACCTAAGGCATGGCTAACATATGTTGTGGAGGCCTCGGCGACGAAGCTGAGGACCTTCTGCGGAGCTCCGCGAAGTCGCTCCAGCAGGGATCGCCCGTCTGCTGCGCCATCTTCCAGCGGATCCACCACTTCAACCAGCTGTCGGGAGGCCACCCTTAGGTCCTCCAGCTCTTTCTAGCGCTATTCCTTCTCTTCATCCAGCGTCTTGATCTACTGAAGGCAATCGACGAACTGCTTCTCAATATCGGCGATCACCTTCTGCAGCTTCTCGACGTCATCTGTGCGACGATACAGCATATTCTTCACTTTAGTAAGTAACTCTTCTTTATAAGCTAAGAGTTTCTTAAGCTCTACGGTGAAGACAATATTTCAGAACACAAGACCAATTGCTAGAGAAAGTACTCGAGTGAGGACAGGACTTGCCTTGAAGCGCTTTTTTCTGCTCCTTGAGCTGTTCTTGGAGCTCGGAGTTGGACTTCTCAAGATTACGGATGTTGTTCTTGAGCAGCCACGTTTCTCGTGTCCGTTCCTGCTTCAGCTTGTCGAGCTCTTTGCGAAGAACGATGTTCTTTCAGAGTTCTTCCTCGATGCGTCGATCCTTCTCTTGGAGCGCCCAAAGGCCACTCTCGACTGCCTTCAGCTTCTCAAATTTTTCTTGAGAGTGTCTGGCCACATCCTGTATAAGGGGGAAGACTGAGAAGACAAAACAACTCGACAAAGCATAATGGCAGAAGAGCAGTCATGCCTTACCAGGGTAATCCTCTACATCTCCTTGGAGATCTTCTGGAAATACCTCATGTTGTCGACCGAGAGGAGAGGATCATCCAACAGATCGTTGGTGATAATGTTCTTGAATCCTCTCCCCGGCATCAACAGAGTTCCAGAGTTGCCAGAAATACCCGCAGCCTCTTCACTTGATGGCTGCGGGGCACCTGCAAGTCGAAAAGCATTCAATAAATGAAGCCTACGATCTAAGCAGTTAGCCGCAGGGGGTCAGACACTTACCTTGCCTTCCGCAGGAGCGGTATCGATGTCCTCGACTTGCTCACCACCACCAGCACTGGATTCAATTTGCTGGGGCTTGGGAGGTGGTAGGTCGGGCAGAGTTGCGTCCTCATTCCCGGGCGACAGCAGTTGTGCGCTTTCCGCTTCAGGTTGTCCGACTGACGCCTCGGGGGCTGGAGTAGCCGAGATAGGCTCTGGCTCATCCAACCCCAAAGCAGACGAAGTCCTAACAAAGCAGAATCAGATATATCATCAAACAAGTCGAAAGAGCAGAAGATACATTATGAACAAGGAGCTGCACTCACAGAGAGGATTTCTTCATGGCGGGCTTCTTAAGCCTCAGTTCCCATGGTTTTACAACCACGGTACTCATTACCGGTGGCGGGGTCACACCAGCCGAGGGCGCGAGATGCCCCGGCGAGGTACCCACCACGGCAATGGTCACGACCCCTGCAGAAGTAGTCGATGGGTCCGTCCCAGCAGTTTCTGCAGAACCACCTCCTGGAACATCATCCCCAGCAAATGCGGTCCCGACCACCTTTCGGTGCTTGGGTCGGGAGAAGAAGAAGAAGGACTGCAACATAGACAAAGTAAGCATCCAACAACCACAAGACTTGACAATTCCACAAGACGATGGTCCCATACCTGGTGGATTCAACACCAGGGAATTACTCGACGGATTGAAGATTGGAAGCATGGGTTTTACCCTAACTACCGCAGGGTTAAATAACCAACGGCCAGATACAGGTTTACTGTTCCAAAGTTAAAGAGTCATCACAGGGAATATTCGGAAGATGAGGGGTTATTTGGTAGAAATTTAGATAAATTATTTGATTAACCATTTTTTCAGGGTTAATTGTCCCGAAAAAAGGGGTTTTTTGAATTCCAAATCTAACTTCCATCATCTGTACCATCACACCAATTATTTCCCATGGGATCCATCTGTACCATCTAAACATTTTTTCTCTGCATGCCATGACCATTGGATCCTTTTTTCCAAGCTTGAGATATTTGGATTCAAGGCTCGGGGGCTGCGGGATACGTGGCATCAACTACTTATTTTTCGAATATATTCGAAGAGTAAGCAAGGAAAATTCAAGACTAATGTGACCCTCAGCTTGATTCTTCAATTCAACCTAAGGCTCGGGGGCTACTCCATATGGAGTGCGACACCCGAACCTGTCTAAACCTCGTGTTGCTTGCACCTTCGAGTTCCTAATCTTGGCGACACCCTACCTAAAACTCACCACCTCGGGTATACCCCTCGGTGGGCAGGCGGTAAAACACCAACTCACACCATCCTCGGTAGGCCGTTTTGGCCAAGTTCATCGTCATACCCCACTACATCTACCTGCTCCTCAAGATGCCAGGCAAGACAGGGGTGCTTACCTTTCGCGGCGACTTGAAAAAGTCATACAACTGCGACCAAGAGGCAATTGAGTATGCCTCAACTACTCATGTGCCAGAACCTTCAGCTGAAGTCTTCGCGGTCGTGCAGCAGCTGTCTCAGTTGGAGATGGAGATTCCAACTGTACATCAACAAAGGAAGCTGAGCCAGTCCATGGTGAAACCCAACTCCAATGACGTCGGTCTGAAGACCATCCAACTATAGGAGAGCGACCCATCCAAGATGGCCCTGATCGGCGCAGGGCTGGACGACAAATAGGAAAGCATGCTCATCGACTTCCTTAGGGCTAACCGAGACATATTTGCTTGGAAACCAGCAGATATGCTAGGAGTGCCTAAGAAGTTGATTGAGCATTGCCTAAAAGTCGATCCAAAAGCCACCCCAAAGAAGCAACAACTACGTCGGTTTGCTCTAGACAAGAGGGAGGCTATCAAAAAGGAGTTGGCAAAACAAATCATGGCGGGTGTTATTAAAGAAGTTTACCACCCAGAGTGGCTAGCTAACCCTGTACTTGTTTTGAAAAAGAATAATAATAAATGGAGGAAATGTGTGGATTATACTGATCTCAACAGGCACTACCCTAAGGATCCCTTCGCACTCCCATGCATCAACCAAGTCATAGACTCCACGGCTAGATGTGTCCTGCTCTCTTTCCTTGATTGTTACCCAGGCTACCATCAGATTGCCCTTAAGGAAGAAGACCAGATCAAGACGGCGTTCATCACCCTGTTCGGGGCATATGCCTACACGACTATGTCCTTCGGGTGGAAGAACATAGGAGCCACATACCAGCGAGCCATCCAGCTATACCTCATCGACCAGCTACACCGCAATGTTGAAGCCTACGTGGACAACATGGTCATCAAGACCAGAACCCACGACGAGTTCATCTCCGACCTCAAGGAAACCTTCAACAGCTTGCAAAGATTCCGGTGGAAGCTTAACCCGACTAAGTATGTCTTCGGCTTACCGCAAGGTAAACTACTCGGTTTCATCTTCAGTCACTGAGGAATTGAAGCCAACCTAGAAAAGATCACCGCCATCACCGACATGGGGGCCCAACAGACGATCAAGGATGTCCACAAGCTCAAAGGGTGCATGGCGGCCCTCAATAGATTCATCTCACGACTTGGGGAACGAGGACTACCCTTCTTCAAACTCCTAAAGTGGCAAGACATGTTCCATGGACAAAGGAGGCAGAACAAGCGCTGGAAGACCTCAAGCATCACCTTCAGTCGTCCCCCATCCTCATGACTCCATTACCAGGTGAGAACATGCTACTATACATTATCGCGACTACTCACGTCATCAGCACGGCCATCATGGTGGGGCGCTTCGAGGAAGGCCATGCCTTTGGTGTGATGCGGCCAGTGTATTTCATCAGTGAAGTTCTTTCTGAATCTAAGGTTTGTTACCCGTCAATTCAGAAACTTCTCTACGCTATACTTATCACATCCATGAAGTTTCGCCACTACTTTGACGAGTACAAGATCTCAGTTGTCATTGATTTCCCATTGGTGGATATACTCCACAATCGGGATGCCACTAGATGTATCTCCAAGTGGGCAGTGGAACTGGGGGCTCTCAGCATCGACTGCAAGCCACGCACCGCCATCAAGTTGTAAGCACTAGTCGATTTCATGGCAGAATGGCGAGAAAATCAAGTTGCAGCTCCAGCCAACATGCTAGAGCATTGGGTCATGTACTTTGATGGTTCACTCAAGCTCAAAGGTGGCGGCGCGGGAGTCCTCTTTATCTCACCAAAGGGCGAACAGCTTAAATACGTATTCCAGATGCTACTTAAGGTTTCCAACAACGAAGCTGAGTATGAGGTGTTACTGTACGGGCTACGTCTGGCAGTCTCCCTTGGCATCAAGCAACTAATTGTCTATGGTGACTCCTTGCTTGTAGTCCAACAAGTCAACAAGGAGTGGGATATTAACAAAGAAACCATGGACGCTTATGTTGTAGAAATCCGCAAGATGGAGAACAAATTGTCAAGCCTAGAAATTCTCCATGTGATCTGAGACAACTAGTGTAGGGGCTGATGTGCTCTCCAAGCTAGGCCACGGAACTGCGCACATGACGTACATATTCTAGGATAAGGGATGGGACATGGCCCACACCCTACACTAGTTGTAACTACTCGTACAAGAGTAGGATTAGTCAGAACAGAAGGAAACTACCCGAGTAGTACTCGGGTAGGACTCCTAAGTTAGTACTTGGCTAGAATTTTCATGTAACCCTATCCCCCAAGACTATATAAGGGCGGTCAGGGACCCTCACAAAATCAATCCACATCTAAGCCAATACAAATCACCATATAGGACGTAGGGTATTACGCAAACTGCGGCCCGAACCTGTTTAAAGTTTCATGTTCCTTGCACCTTCGAGTTCCTGATTTTGGCGACACTCCACCTACAATCTACCATCTCGGGGTACCCCTTGGTGGGCATGGAGGTTAAACACAGACATGCACCAGACCTACCTTAACATGCCTAAGAAACCATACAACATTTCTGTTCTCACTCTCAACAAAGGCGAAAGCCAATGGAAGTATCTGTTGGTTTGCATCAACTCCAATTGCAGTTTATACTTGCCCGCCAAGAAGGTCCCGTCCACACAAAGCACGGATCAATAATGCTTGAATGACGTAATGCAAGGGCCCAAAGATAAGAAAGCATGTCTAAACACCCTTGGTTGTCCGTTGTATACCGATTCCATGAATGCCGTGTACGTGCCAGGGTACCTTTCCTTGAGGATTTCAAGCATGCGGGGAAGATTGCAATATAATGCCTCATGTGAGCCCCAACGCTTCTCGAGTGCAATCTGTTTTGCCCGCCAAGCTTTCTAAAAGGTAATTTCATATTTGAATTGTCTACGAACTGCTCGCTGGATAAAGGAGCACTCTATGTACCTTTTCTCAATTATCTCACTATATAGTTCATTGGCATACAGGGAAGCTATTAAGTTACGGTGCCTTCTCCCTAAGTTCTGTAGCGTACAGCTGTGATTCTGCACTATAGAAGCAATCCAATGGATCTCATTCTTTGGCTTGTATGCATGTACATAGAAGGCGCATCCGGGTGCCCTGCACCCACACTTCACACTGAATTTTGATGGGCTTGAAACCTTGACAAACACCTCTCTTAATGATATCATTGCCCATCGTGACATTGTGTCCTTTCTTGCTTATTTGGAAATAGTTGATCCTGCTCAATCATGCTGCAACTATATTGGTACCGAGACCCATGCATGTCCATAGCTTCCATACTCGATACATCTGGCCTGTTCCATTCTTCAGGAACAGGAGCCTGCGTGGCCATGTTATCATCTTCATCATCCATGTCGTCCTCCAAATTCAGATTTTCCTCTTCTTCAATGGCGTTGCGGTCAACGGCTTCTAGATCTTCAACAATCCCTTGGACTCTTTCTCCACCATCAGCCACACCATCAACATCAATTTCCTCCCTCTGAGTGCCACCTTCCTCTCTAATATCTAATTGGTCGAAGGGCACATCACCACAGCAAATGCTCTCATTCTCGATCGGCTGCGATGAGCTTGCCTCACCCACAATCTCTTTTGGACATGGCTGAACTAGAATAGTTAACGGAACATTGCATTGCCTGCACCACTCTACCCATTTCCTCCACTTATAAGCTCCATCAACAACTCTTATGACTGGATTATTGCCTCTAAGATACAGGAATTGAACTTTGACCAAGTAAAGATTTCCATTCATTTGAAACAATGCCACGAACCAATCTCTCAAATCCCTTATGTTAGCACCATCAGGGTTCAGATGGTCAACGGTGATATGAGGAAATGAACTCAAATCAACACCCGACTGGCCATGAACGATCTCTTCGATCCCATAAAATATCCTAATCTGACTTAGGCTTGACATGGCTACCACCTGCTACAAATTTAGACTACCAGTTATACATTGCAAAAGTACAAATCCTTGTACTATAACCTGACTACATTTCATATCAACCATGTCAGGTACCTAATCTACATTATACGATCTAAAGCCTAAGTTAAAAAAAGGTTAAGTGCAACCCTAATCTAAATCTAAATCTAACTGATTTTGGTCAAAACCCGCCGGCGAGCAGTGACAGGCAACACGAGGAGCCGGGAGGCTTCCGGGACTGCTGGTGGGCCCCGGTCCCTCGGTCAACTGCCTAGTAATCTGGCACACACCCTGGCTTGGAGTCGCTAGGCGTGCCACCTGACCCTGCACCTGATCAGGAAGGTGTGATGTATTAAATTCCTGTATGCACAGACACGTGTAAAGGTTAGTCCGAGCCATGATCGGCTCATCACCTCCTCCCCGGTATCGGCTGTGAAGAGCCGATTGCATCAATACCGGATCGGATCTATAAATAGGCAACAGATGTACTTAAAGGCCACAAAAATCCTGCTTCATAAATATTAATCTAATCCAATCTACGATGACTAAACCCTCATTGCATGATCGGAACATCTTACACGTGATCGAGCCTAACAGGTACCAATAGCATCAGAACAACCAGCCTAAACAGAGGCCTAAAAACCAGCCAAAGAGCCAATTCCTGGAACAATCTCTTTTCAAGCTACAAACCGACACTAATCATATTGCCGGAACCTTCAACTCGTTTGCAAGGCCTAATCATGCATATATCGAGCCAAATTTCTGATAAATAGAAACTAATCACAACAGATTGGATCTACTAATAAAGATAAAGCAAGACGTGACCATCGCACCCGAGATCGGACACGATGACCACCAAACACTCATGAGCAACAAACAAGGTACGATCGGGATACGAAGAAAATAACGTTACTCTATGCGTGCTAAGATAACTAGTGCTACTCGCCATCAACAAAGCTTCAGAACAAGGAACACATAAAGCAAATGGGCACAAGTGACGCTACCCCGATCACGCAGGGCGTGATCGGGGCCGCGTGGCACTTACCCAAGAAAACCCTAGAACAGGGGAGGCGATGCGCCGAGAGTTGTTGATGAATGATTCTGTTTCTTGTTTATTCATGGTACATATTTATAGTCCGTAGACTTGTCTTTCTTAACCAACCCTAACACGACACGAATCTTATCTACCTATATCTATACGGACTTTCTGGCCCCAAGGCATCCGCACAAAGTCCAATTCGCAAGCCCGTCATAATTATCCTCTAAGCCCATCTTGCTCCATGGCCCACTTCCGGCCCGTCCAAATTACGGCGATAACATATGCCCCCCTGGTTTCGGCAATGATATTTCCAAAATCAATCCTTTTTTAAATCGCCTTAACCCTTCGACTTCCAACCCGTACAATCATGCCTCTTCAACTTCCGGGGAATGTGACCGGTCTGCTTCAGTCTCCTTGGGAACCGTTATGGTGCCAATTCACTTCACTTCTACCTTTGCCTTTATAAACTTACCCCCGGCATCTTCCTTAGCCACTTTCTTCTCACAACCATTGTCAATCATTTCTGCACCACCTTTTCTTCCTTTCGCAATGACTTCCTCCTCCTCTGCCTCTTCTGTTATTTCTTTTGAATCTGAATCTTCCCGAGAGCCCACCCCAGAATATGATCCGATAGCCGCTTATGAGATCCTTGCTCCTCTACATTGGGATGTAGAAGAGTGGGACTTCCACTCTCAGTCAGAGGATGACGAATCCCTAACTGATGATGAAGACCTCACACCCCTACTTGGAGCCGAGCTAGAGGAGGACGACGAAGACGATGCCTCATGGGGAGAAGACCTCTCCTCCTCGGAGGAAAGAGCCGATTCCTCTTCCACCGAAGAAGATTCGGTAGTAGGTGACTTCCTCTTTGGCAGATCATCGGATGAAGCCTCTGACGACACCGCAGAAACCAAAGACGATGGTGGCTTCACCAGCAATAGCAGCGGGAGCGACGACAGCAGCAACAGCAGCAGTAATGATAGTGGTGCTAGCATTGCCCCGCCGACCAAGCGTCGCAAGACCTCCAGCGTATACTGGTGGTAGGCTGTAGAACCACCATTAGATCGGCTTTAGGAGCAATCGGCTCCTCTTTTGTACTCACTTTCCTGTTGTAAATAGAATCCTCTTTTTGCACCAGTGAGCTTTTGCGCACAACAACCTGCTCATGAGCCGATGGCAACGCATCGGTCTTAGAATACACCGATCCGGATCCGAAATAACCTTCCAATCCATTTTACCATCCGCCGGAACTCAAATCCTCTTCCAAGATAGATCTCTGAAGATTCTGGAAATCTAGGTTAACTTCCAAAAACCCCTTTGCTCATAAACCCTAGCCGCGGAATCCTTCTTTAGGCTTCAAAACACATATTCGATCTTGCGCTACCAACTCTAGATCTATTCTCCAAGCTTTCGATTCATCAAGGTTCCCGATGGCGGAATCTTCGAATACTGCCGCTACTGTCTTTGGTCTGAAGGTAAAACTTCAACCCTTATTACTTTAATGCAGTAGTCGCGAAATTTATTGCGCTGCTAATTGACTCCTTCTTCATTTATTTGTCTTTCTTGGGGGTTTTTTTTCAGGCTTCCGATATCTTCTTACCGCATCCTTCTTCCCCCAATTCTTTCTATCTTGGGCCTCGTTCTCACGAGAAGCCCATAGATCTAATTTCTCCCGAGGCTAATCGGATCCCCTTCGTGGGCCAGGCAATTGATCTAGAATCTTGGTCAGATAGCCTTCGCACTTGGCCAAATCCTCCAGAGGGTTGGATAATTTGGTATAACAGAATAGCGGACGCCTATCAGCCTTTATGGGAATCCATCGGGATAGCCGATGCTCTATCTCTATCCCTTTCTCCTCTTGAAAAGGACGAGAACCTTCTGAAGACCATCGGCTACTTCTGGTCCGATGCTTTGAACTGTTTCCTCTTTGGGCATGGTTCGATGACCCCAACCTTCCTGGATGTTATGATGATAACTGGCTTAGACATCTCATCGACTTGTCCTTCTGCTTATAGGCTTTCTGTGGTCCCTTTCAAACTATCCTCCAAAGCAGAATGCACTAACTGGAGCGCATACCTAAGCCAACATCAGAAAACAAAGGGTCCTGTGACAGAAAAAGAAAACACAGCCTTTCTGAATTTATGGCTAGAACACTTCCTCTTCTGTGGCCCTTCACTTGCTCCCACCAAAAACTACCTTCCTCTGGCTTATGAGCTGGCCAAGGGTCAGATTATTGGCCTTGGCAAACTATTTCTTGGGGAAATTTACAGATACCTTTATCTGATGTCCTTGAGCCTTCTTTCATAGAAAAAACTTAGGACTGGTGGTCCCTGGTGGTTCATCCAGTTATAGTCTCACCTTTACTTCTAAAGCGCCATCCCAAATTTCCCTTCTCTGGTTAGCAACTCTTTTCCTGATCTGAGTGGGAGACAGATTAGATGCACTAGCTTCAGGCAGGCCTTATACAGTCTTCCTGGCGGGAAACTGAATCCCCCAGATGCCTCCTGTTGGTTTAGGATTTTTTACAAAGGCCTAGATAACCCAAACTTCCTCCCATATGCCGATTCTGAACTTTTTGAGAACCCAGCCACGTTCCGGCTAGCCGATTTTGCCTATGACGCCGATACTAGGCGCCTGTATTCCATCATGGTTCAGCCCTGCCTTCTTCCAGTTGGCATGAGTACTTCTAATCGGATCATCAAGCTAGGATATGAGTTTTACCAGCCGGTCGTAGCAGCCCGGCAGTTTGGTCTTGGGCAAGTGCCTCCACACTTCCTTCTTCATTTCCTAACATCAAATAGAGTGGATCTCCCTGATGCTGTCACCACCCAGAGGTGCTACAGTCTGTTTTCAGACCTCTCCATCTCAGTCCCTGCCGATCTTGTCTTTACTTCTTTGACTGTTGACTTCGAGGGGTGGTGGTCAATGTGGAAAACTCATGTTTTCCGAAGAGCTTTCGGGCCGATGCTGCAACAGATTCACTCTGAATATGAAATCCCTGACGGAGAGGTATTGCTTCTTATCCAATGTCCCTCTTTTCGACTTTACTGAGCCCTTTCTGATTTCATTTTCTATTTCTGCAGCAGGAGGATGGCCCAGAGCCGACGAATGATGATGGATCGCCCTTCTGTTTCTTGCCAATTGCCCCTGTGGTTCTTTTCGGCAAAAATGCGCATCCTCCTTCGAAGAGCATCATGCAGATCCAGCCCAGTACCGCAAAGCTGACCCCCAAGTGGAAGCAATCTTCTGAGGCTGCTGCCCCCCGAGCTCGTGCCAAAACGAGAAAAATCCTTGTCAGAAAGATCCAGAAAGAAGTTGCGCCATCTTCCCCTAGCCCAGAAATTCCAGTCGTCAACCAGGTTTGGACCGCCTTCCCTCTTTCATAATTGGTCTTCTGCTCATGCCCATTTTCTTTAATCATGCTCTCTCCCCCTACAGCCCATCGTCGTGGACGTCTCCAGTGGGGAGGAACCCTCAGCTTCAGAAGTTCCAGAGGATGTGGACACTCCTGTTAGAGCTCTGATCACTCTTCGTGATCCTGACGCGACGGTCGTGGAGAGCCCCTCTACGCTGGTTGATGTCCCGATCACTTCGTCAGATGCGCGAGAGCCGATCGTGACCACGTCAATCACCAGTTCCCCTCTGGAGGGACCATCTACTGTCTTGACCACCACCGATCTTTCTACACGAGAGACACACCTACCAGAGCCGACTGTTGTCTCATCGGCTGTCGCCCCCTCTTCTAAAGAAATGACTCCTCCAGAATCTTCTCCCATTGTTAACATTCCACCTTCAGAAGGGACGCGCCTTTAGGAGCCGACTGCCTCTTCATTGGCTATTGCCGCCTCTCTCTCAAGACAGGTATGCGTCACCCCTTAGTTACTTTTGGTCTCTCTTCTGCACTACCTTACTTACTCGCCTTTCCTCTAGAGTCTGAATCTTTCAGCACTCCTTGCGTTTGATCCTGCATCAATTGGGTTGGCCATACTAGAAGCCGATGACCCTCAACCGAACTCGACCAGTACTGCTAGTCGGCTTCTCCACATGAAGAATCTTCTGTTGGGTCCGATTGACGCCTTGATCCAGGATTCCAGTGCGGTGAAACAGATCCTTGATGAGGTCAACTCCTAGCTTCCCGTGAGTCTTCAGGAGAAGCTTTTGCCGGCCGGGCACCTCCCTTCTTTTCGGGCAAAGGTAGTAGAAGCTCACCATAGGATTAAGACCCGGCGCTCTCAATCGCTTTTGAGAACTATCATCGCCGAGAGGTGTCAGTCGGTCAACCAGAAGAAAGTTGCTCTCGACGCCAAGGCTGACACGTCTGTCTCTGCCCGATGGCTTCATCTCCTGGAGAAGGAGCTAGAGGATCTCGAGGCCAAGGTCCGGGCCACCAAACAGCGCATTCAAGAGGAAAAAGATCTTATCGTAGGCTCCAAGCGGGAGGCGGAAGTCCTGACTGCTGAACTGAAGGTGGACCTGGCCGAGCTGAGCGGCCTGAGCAAACAAGTGATGCCGGGAGCGGACGAGGAGGATGAAGCGGTAATCGCTGAAGTTGATCGCGCCCGTCTCGATGCCATTGCTGCTATCGATGACTTCCTCCAGAAAACCTGTTTAAGATAAACTTTGTATCCACATGTCGTGACTTTAAAGTCGATGGTCACGCATAGATTGTTCAGTAAACCACTGTGTTAATTGCTCCATCGAGACTTCTAAAGTCGATGGTCACGCATCGGCTGTTTTAATGATTTCTGGAATGCCTCTTTTTTTAACGTATGGGCCGATCGCACGTATCGGCCTCTTTTTCGTTCTTATTTTGCTAGAACATCATTGGCTTCATAGACCTAGGTCCCCGAATTCCGTCGGTTCGCATCCAATTCTTCAAGCATGTATGTATTCCCAGGTAGGACCTGGTCAACCCTGTACGGCCCATGCCAATTTGGGGACCACTTGCCGTATGCCGCGTCCTTAGTTCCCAACGGTAGTACTGCTTCCTAGACCAGGTCTCCTACTTGAAATTCCTTTGGTTTGACCTTCTTATTATACGCACGGGCTACTTTGGCTTTATTTTTTTTGATCTTGTCTAGCGACCAAAGCCTGAGTTCAGTGAGGTCCTCAACATTGTCACTCATCAGAGTAGCATATTCTTCAGCTGTTAAGTCATTCTGGAACTCTACGCGCCTTGACCCGGCCGTAACTTCCCATGGTAACACAGCTTCCTACCCGTAGACCAAGTGATAAGGGGAAGTTTTCGCCGCCCCATGACAAGATATACGGTATGCCCACAATGCCTCTGACAAGACCTCATGCTAGCGTCTAGGGTACTCATCAATCTTCCTCTTAATCAACTTGATAAGGCTCTGATTGGACGCTTCAGCTTGTCCATTTGCCTGAGCATAATATGGAGATGATCTGACCAGCTTGATACCCATATCGGCGGCAAACTTCTTGAATTCCTCTGAAATAAAAACCGAACCACCATCTGTTGTAATGGTCTGAGGAATCCCGAATCTATGAATGATGTGTTCCTTGACAAACTGAATAACATTTCTAGATGCCACCGATTTCATCAGAACCGCTTCTACCCATTCGGTGAAGTAATCTGTGATAGCCAAAATAAACTGAAGACCTTTGCTAGATGGAGGATTAATTTTGCCGATCATATCCATGCCCCAGCCTCTGAACGGCCATGGTTTAATAATGGGGTTCATCACGGATGCTGGTACCATCTGGATCTTCCCAAACCTCTGACATGCTTGACACCCTTTATAATACTTAAAATAATCCTCAAGCATGGTGGGCCAATAGTACCCTGATCGCCTAATCAGCCATTTCATTTTGTGAGCCGATTGATGAGTCCCGCACGTTCCTTCATGGACTTCGTGTAAGAGCCGATTGGACTCAACCGGCCCCAAGCATTTAAGCAACAACCCCTCCAAGGTCCTATAAAACATGTCATCCCCTATCAGGACATACCTCATAGCTTTATATCATATCCTCTTGGGTGCCCCCCGAGCCGAATCCTTCAAGTAATTGAAGATATCGGCTCTCCAATCTCCCTGGTCCAGTAGGTGTACCTGGTGATTAGATCCATCGGTTTTGTACCCCGAAGCCAATTGCGCCAGATCATTGGCCTCTGTATTCCGAGTCCTAGGTACCCAATAAAAATTTATGTACCTGAACTGGGCCATTAGTTCCTGGCATTGCACCCACAATGGAAATAGTAGCTCGCTTTCACACCTGTACTCCTCCGTGAGTTGAGAGATTACAATTTCGAATCCCCGAAGACTTCGACCGCCTCAGCTCCGGCCTCGAGAAGCAACTCCATACCTTTATGCACCGCTTCATATGCTGCAAGATTGTTGGTGCAAGTAGTAGGCAATCTGATTGAGAAAGAATATGTTGCCCCCCGAGGCGATACCAGCAGGATACCGATGCCACATCCGTCTGCACAAACTGATCCATCGAAGTACATAGCCCAAGCTCATATAGAAAGCGTCGCTATGTTGGTGTTGACCCTCTCGGCAATAAGAATCGCTAACGCTTGCCCTTTAACTGCCTTTGCGGGTTGATATCGGATATCGAACTCTGATAATGCAAACATCCATTTTCCCAATCGGCCTTTCAACACAGGAGCTGATAGCATGTGCTTTATAACATCCGATTTGCAGATGATGATTACCTCAGCCGATAACAGGATGTGACGAAGCTTCGTGCACGTAAAAAATAAACAAAGGCATAACTTCTCCATATCGGGATACCTTGTTTCTGCATCCAGCATCCTTCTGCTGAGGTAGAATACCACCATCTCTTTGCTATCATATAATTGCACTACCACTGAAGCAATGGAGGTGCCGCCGACTGACAAATATATGTAAAAATGGCCTATCTTGTTGTGGTGGAACCAATACAGGCGGTCTCGATAAATATTCCTTAATTTCTTCGAATGCCCGTTGCTGTTCTGCCCCCCAGCGGAATTCTTCGTTGGCCTTGATTTTCACTAACTCCATAAAAGGTTCAATCCGTCCAGAAAGATTGGAAATAAACCTCCTGACGAAGTTAATCTTGCCAATAAGTTGCTGAAGCTCCTTCTTGGTAGTGGGTGGCACCATGGTGCGCACGGCTTCCTGACTTTTTAGGCCGATCTCGATTCATCTTTCGTGAACCAGGAAACCCAAAAACTGCCCAGCCGACAAGCCAAAAGCGCAATTCTTTGGGTTCATCCTGAGCCCAAACCCTCTAGTTCGCTCCAGAACCTGTCATAAATCACCCAGATGTCCTTCGACTGATACTGACTTTACTACGACACCGTCGATGTAAATTTCCACCAAACTGCCGATCAGATCATGAAAAATGTGATTCATGACACGCTGATATGTAGCACCAGCATTTTTCAGACCGAAGGTCATAACCACGTACTCGAATAGGCCTACTGCCCCAGGCACTCTGAATGCAATTTTGTGTATATCTTCAGGAGCCATGAAAATTTGGTTGTAACCAGCATTACCATCCATGAAACTCAAAATTTTATGACCGGCGGCCGCATTGATCAACGTCTCTGCAACAGGCATTGGGTATTCATCTTTCGGAGTGGCCCTATTGAGATTTCTGAAATCTACGCAAACCCGCCATCGGCCATCCTTCTTCTGTACGGGTACAACACTTGAGATCCATTCTGCATACCTGCAAGTCCTGATGAATCCAGCTTCTAACATCTTCTCTACTTCTTTTTTCACTTCAACCAGGACATCGGCTTTCATCTGACGAGCTCGCTGTTGGAACGGTCAAAATCCACTTTTGAGAGGGAGCCGATGTTCAACTATGTTCCTATCCAGCCCAGGCATCTCTATATAATTCCAGGCGGAACAGTCGGCATATTCCTTTAATAAAGTTATCATCGGCTCTCGTAGGGATGGATGCAACTTCTTACTGATAAATGTTGGTCGCGGCTTATCCCTAGGACCAATATCTACTTCTTCGAGTTCGTCAGCCGACGTGAAACCATGTCCTAGTTTCCCATCCTCTGTTAGATCGATGCTGTATATGGGAAAAGAAGATTGTAAAAAGAACTTTGGTCGATCGTCGAGATCGGCCGCTCCATGTACCCCATTATCTCTTAAGTTTTTACAAAAAGAATAAGGCCGGCTGTCAGCGCAGGCCATCCCATGATGACTATGACTATGTAAAACACTTGACATTAAAAATCTATCTTTCATTTTTTGGGGCCGATTGCAAGAATCGGCCTCCATAGGTACGCTGTGATGACTTGTTTCATGTGACTCTTTTAATCTGTAAGGCCGGTGGATAAGACCAGTCTCACCCCATTTTTTGTAGCCTCAATGCGATCACACCCTTCTAAACTCATCCTTGAAATCGGCTCTTGATCCTCCGCATCCCAGATGCTCATGGAAGCATGCGAAATTTCAATTGAATTGTCTACCTGGACCACCTCCACCTCGTCTCCGTCCCACTAGATCAAACACTGATACATTGTGGAAGGAATGCAACAGTTAGTGTGAATCCAATCCCTGCCAAGTAGGACATTGTAGGTACTTTTGCTGTTAACGACGAAGAAGGAGGTCAGGATAGTCTTATTTCCAATAGTGAGATCCACACTGAGGACGCCCTGAGCTTCTGAAGTCTGCCCATTAAAGTCACTTAGCATGACATTAGTCTTGATCAGGTCTCCGGTGGACCGCCCCAAACGGCGTAAAACCGAGTACAGCATGATGTTGACTGCTGCCCCTGTATCCACCAACATCTTATTAACAGACTGACCGTTTGTGTACCCTTTAAGATATAGGGCCTTCAGATGCTTATAATTCTTGGCTTGTGGCTTCTCAAATATCACCGGCTGGGGTCCTAAATCAAGCTGGGCTACTGATGACTCCTCATAGGCCCGAGCGTGAAATTCTGCAGGGAGCACAAAGACCATGTGCGTATCAGCCGATATCTTCTTATCGGCTCTTGCTGATTTGGGTCGCTACTCCTTTCTGGAAGGGCGTGACTCTTTCTGCACATGATTGACCTGTTCTGCCAGATCCGGTCGCGCTTTTCTCAATGACTCGATGTATTTGGCCTCTGCTTCCTCTAGGCTGCGCAGCCGCTGAACCCTGCGCTTCTGAGAACGATTGAGTCCATCAGGGCACCATCGTGGACGATGATACCTATCCTCCTCTTCATCAAAGTTCTCTTCCCTTCGTGGTTATCGAACCCATTCTTGTCGGGTTGGAACAGGCCCTAACCGTCGGAAAACCGAGACCCCCTTGCGTCTGGCTTCATAGGTCCACACTCTGGGCAATCCCTAGTAGTAGGCAGCCGGCTCATACCAGAATCCCAACAATACGTGAAAAACGGGCAGTGCCAATGATCATGGGCGTCTTCATGCTTCCTCAAGCGCTTTCCAGTGCGATGCTCATATTCTTCCTCCTCGGATTCCCGCTGAAGACGCTGCTGGTACTAGTATTCATACTTTCTGAGAAGATCAGAAGAAGTTGGGCGTTGATTCCTCACATACCTAACTTGTTCTTCTGTGACATACCCTTTCCCTTCTTTTTGGGGCCGATCGCTGGGATCAGCCTCTTTGTTCTTGACTTGGTGGCGTTATGTTACCCCCGCCATGTTGATGCCGAGCGCAAAATCCAGCTGTCGCCTTGCAGACCGGTCGTAACTTTTCACCATATTTACACCAGGGAAAGGCTGAGTGTCAACCTTCATGGCGGTCTGGCCTAAGATCAATCGGCCTTGCTCAATAGCCGATTGGATTTGCCGACGGAGCTCCTTGCAGTCGCTTGTGCTGTGGGTAAAGGAGTTATGCCACTTACAATATGATCTTCCTTTCAACTCCTGTGCCGTGGGAGGCTTGTATCCCTCTGGAAACTTCAACTATTTTTCTTTTAACAATAGGTCAAAAATTTGTTCGACTTTACCCACGTCGAAGTCAAACCCCTTTGCAGGCCCAGTTTGCTTCACCCACTTGCAGGGCACAGGATTCGTGCCGCGATTTCATTCTGCAACTGATACTTCTTGCTCTTCCCCAGAATCTTCGGCCTCCTCTGCATCAACTACTGCCACTTGACGCTTGAATTTTTCTTGATACAGCTCAGGATGACGCTGCTCATCCGTCGTCAGCTTCTGGACCAGATGCGCCAAAGAGGTGAATTCCAATTGAAAAGCCAGATCCCTGATCGGATTCAATAATCCCAATGATGCCAATTCGACTACTTCTTTTTCTGAAATCCGTGTTGAGTAGCATCTGTTCTTCACCTCCCTGAAGCGTCGGACGAATTCTGCCACGGTCTCTCCACACTTCTGTCGTACTTGCGCCAAATCGGCAATTCCTGCTTCTGCAGCTTCTGAATGATACTGAATATGGAATTGTTCTTCCAGCTGCTTCCAGGTACGGATGGAGTCAGGACCTAATGATGTATACCATCAAAAGGCTGGTCCTGTGAGCGATTACGAGAAAAACCTTACTCGCAACGGGTCTGATACGGAGATCATCCCCAACTATGCCAGGTATCGGCTCACATGTTCAATCGAACTGGATCCTTCTGCTCCACTGAATTTGGTAAACTCAGGAAGCCGATACTTGGGCGGCAGTGGGATTAGATCGTAATCGCTTGGATACGGCTTGGTATAGCCGATCGCTCTCCTCTTTGGTAATATGCCAAACTGATCCCTTAGAATGGTGCTGATTTGCTCCACTGTTTGTAATCCTGGGGCCGAGTGTGCACTATCGTGGCTCGGCCCGGTAGCATAAGCTGCTAACCATGCTTGTTTATCTGTGTCCGCTCTGGGAGTCCCTCCAACTGCTCTCTGTACCGGATTATTGCTGTCCGATATATAAGCACACATGTAGCCATGTGGGATCTCTCTAGGTGGCTCGCTGAAGAATTGGTGATCCATAGGATCACCACCCACTTTGTAAACCACATAAGCCGGAGAACTATGTGACTCCGCAGCCGCGAGCGCATAAGGCAATGGTGGCCTAGTTTGGAATGGCAATTCCCCTTTATGACTCCCCAAGGTAGGCCCAGTTGGAGAGTGCTGATGCTTCATAATTTCCTGGACCACACGCAAAGCCACACGTTCGAAAGCGTTGACCAAGCTCTCAGAATGTCGGTGCAACGAGTAAGCCACCACATAATTTACTTCCTGCCGCAGAGCTCTGGTACGGTCTTCAGATGGGACAGACAGATCTACTCCGTCAAGAGCACCTTCGGGTGAAAACCCCTTCCACCTGACACCGTGGTTGCGAGTCCTTTCAAAAGAGCCGATGAGATCGGCTTCGAATTGAGTCTTGATTTCATTATATCTCTGCTTGTGTTCAGCAGAGAGCTCCTCGTAGGTGATCGTATCATCCCTCGCCTTTCCGTTGACCACAACTGACGAAGTTGACGAAGATGACGAAGTCGGTGATGACGATGATGAAGATGGTGATGAAGATGGTCCCACTGGGCGTGCCAAAATGTGTTGTCGATCAAAACCCGCCGGCGAGCAGTGACAGGCAACACGAGGAGCCGGGAGGCTTCCGAGACTGCTGGTGGGCCCCGGTCTCTCGGTCAACGGCCCAGTAATCCGGCACACACCCTGGCTTGGAGTCGCTAGGCGTGCCACCTGACCCTGCACCTGATCAGGAAGGTGTGATGTATTAAATTCCTGTATGCACAGACACGTGTAAAGGTTAGTCCGAGCCGTGATCGGCTCATCACCTCCTCCCCGGTATCGGCTGTAAAGAGCCGATTGCATCAATACCGGATCGGATCTATAAATAGGCAATAGATGTACTTAAAGGCCATAAAAATCCTGCTTCATAAATATTAATCTAATCCAATCTACGATGACTAAACTTTCATTGCATGATCGGAACATCTTACACGTGATCGAGCCTAACAGGTACCAATAGCATCAGAACAACCAGCCTAAACAGAGGCCTAAAAACCAGCCGAAGAGCCGATTCCCGGAACAATCTCTTTTCAAGCTACAGACCGACACTAATCATAGTGCCGGAACCTTCAACTCGTTTGCAAGGCCTAATCATGCATATATGGAGCCAAATTTCTGATAAACAGAAACTAATCACAACAGATTGGATCTACTAATAAAGATAAAGCAAGACGTGACCATCGCACCCGAGATCGGACACGATGACCACCAAACACTCATGAGCAACAAACAAGGTACGATCGGGATACGAAGAAAATAACGTTATTCTATGCGTGCTAAGATAACTAGTGCTACTCGCCATCAACAAATCTTCAGAACAAGGAACACATAAAGCAAACGGGCACAAGTGACGCTACCCGATCACGCAGGGCATGATCGGGGACGCATGGCACTCACCCGAGAAAACCCTAGAACAGGGGAGGCAATGTGCCGAGAGTTGTTGATGAATGATTCTGTTTCTTGTTTATTCATGGTACATATTTATACTTCGTAGACTTGTCTTTCTTAACCAACCCTAACACAATATGAATCTTAACTACCTATATCTATACGGCCTTTCTGGCCCCAAGGCATCTCCACAAAGTCCAATTCGCAAGCCCGTCATAATTATCCTCTAAGCCCATCTTGCTCCATGGCCCACTTCCGGCTCGTCCAAATTAGGGCGATAACACTAACCCTAATTTAAACTAAACTTTACTGCAAACCGTAATCAAAATCTAAACCCTAATTTAAATCAAAATGTAAACACTAATTTCAACTTAAATTTATATTAAATATTAAATATAACACATTATTCTAAAACAGAAATTAATGGAAAAAACAACCTGCCGGCCATGCAGGCCCGCCGGGCGTGCAGCCATCCTGACGGCCGCGCCGCCCTCACCGAGCCCTGCTCGCCGCGCCGCCGCGCGGTGGCTAGCCGGCCCCTACGCCGAGCTGCGCGTAGGGCTCGGCGGCCGGCGCGCTGCCCAGCCGCAGCTGCGGCCGCCGCGCCCCGTACCACCGCCACGCCGCGCCCCGCCCCCACCAGCTGCGCCGCACCTCATGAGCCGTGGGAGAGAGAGAGGACGGCGAGAGAGAGGGCGAGAGAGAGAGAGAGAAGACGACGGGAGGTAGGTCGCGGGAGTTATGTGGAAAATTTCATTGGCCCGTCGGACGACAATCTAGTTTTCATCAGCCCAGAGGACGAAATACGGTGCGCCCTGTACGCTGAGAATTATCGTCCACCGCATAGACAAAATCAAGATTTTATCCGTCCAATGGATGAAAACAGCATATTTCATCTACTAGGCGGACGAAATTTAGATTTCGTCTACCCGGTAGACGATTGGGCGATAGTTTTGACGGACGAGAAAGTACAGTTCCAGGCTTCCAGCAAGAACTGCCTCGGAACACGGTGAAAGAACATCGATCCCATTTATGGTGACTGCATGATCTTAAGCAAACCAGAGAGCAAGCAAATCAGGGTTGTTGAGTACGAGATGCGCAAGTGTGATTCCCTTGGGTCTGACCTCATTTTTTGTTTCCTGTGGAAGTAAGGTGGTCTTACCTTTCCTCCAGAGTCTAAAAGGCGGAGGTGCGGCACCAAAATGGAGGATTGCAATTCCTTTAAAAATCCTCCATTCCAAACAGAGTCTAAAAGGCGGAGGTGGGTTATGCTAGGGGTTTCATCTCTATGCCTACTCGCCTCTAGATGATAAGATCACATCATAGGCCATTAAGAGGAACCCGGTGAAACCCCTATTCTTCTTAAGTGAATAGCAGGAACTCCCTGCCCTCTTCAAGGAGATTTCTTCAACAAAAAACTTTGGAAAGAGATAAAAAAAAAGGATAAAAAGAATAAAAAACATGATGCGGCCTGTGCCAAGGGAGTCATCATCACATCGAATATGTACAAGCTTGTCCATATGCATAGAAGTCAGTTCCAAGTCTCGAAATTGTTCTAAGCATGGCCCACAAGACGATGTGACATCGTGTTATACCAGCAAAAGCTCCATCTCTCATACATAATGTCACCAAATAAGGTTTATCCTGTGATGAACCATTCTCCACAGTACAGACAATTCCTAATTTCTAGTAAGGACAAGAGCAAAAACGCGAGAGGAGAACATCAAGACCAAAACGATGGGTTTGCCTTTATTGTCATACTATCTCATCAAGATGACCATGCTGCCGTGCACCGTGCTAGTTTAGAAATCCTAGGCACTCCACAGCCCTCGCATAATTGCCACGTCAAATGCTGGTGCTTCGAATGGCCCAAGCCCCCGCTCTACTTACAAGTATTTGGTTCCGATCTCTTCTCTTTTCATCACAAGGATAAAGAGACTTCCTGCCTCCATAACTAAGAGAAACACAAAACACTGCCACAATATACAATGTATTGGTTACATTAATATGTACGGATAAAATTAATACATTATTGCATCATATATGTTCATCAATCAGACGAAACGAGCGCCGTTTGGACGCAGTGGCCGGCGGTGATCTCCCCGTCCCACAACTCCTCCACTGTTTTGTATGGCCCGGATTCATGCACAAGGAAATTGTAGTTGCCCCTGGATTCCGGGAGGTCACTGATCTTCCGGTGGTCGTCGTCGGTGAGCTCCCAGCCGAAGATGTCGAGGTTCTCTCGCATTCTACTCTCGTTGAAGCTCTTGGCGATCACGCAGTCGCCCTGCTCGTACACCCACCTAATGCACACCTGCATCTCGATCGCTGACAAAGTTATTAGTAAACAATAGCCAAGCAGGGAGCTTAATTTTCTGATACTGCAAAAGTAATGAAATCGATTTTTTCATCTATGTGTGAATCTAGACTTTACAACGAGCAAAATTACCTGGGCGACGGTTTTGCCCCTGTCCTGGGCGATCTGTTTGAGGACAGGGCTGTCCATGACAGAATTGTTGGCCCATGGCGTGCCGTTACCGCCCAAGGGGGAGTAGGCGCAGAGCTGGATCCCCTTCTCCCTGCAGAACTCCCTCAGCTTGTTCTGGCGGCAGTACGGGTGCACCTCCACCTGGTTAGCAGCCGGAGGGATCCTCGCGAAGGAGAGCAGGTGCTCGAGCTTCTTGCAGGCGAAGTTGCTGACGCCGATGGCCCTGGCCAGCCCTCGCCGGTGGCACTCCTCCATCTCCTCCCACACCCCCTTCATGTCCATCGCCACCAGGTTCTTCTTCACCACCACCGCCGAGCCTCCTTCAGCCTCCGGCGTCCGCTGGCTCAACGGGTGGTGAATCAGGTACAGGTCCACGTACTCCATCCGCAGATTCCTGACCCGAAATTAATGCACGGTCAGTCACTGCTAGCAAGCTTGCCGGGCTATGTGTGTACAGTGTACTCACTGTAGTGTCTTCTCGAGCGCCGGCAGGACGCGGCCGGGGTGCGCGTCGGCGATCCACAGCTTGGAGGTGACGTAGACCTCGTCCCGGGAGGCGATGGTCCCCGCGCGCACGGCCTGGGCCACGGCGTCGCCGAGCGCGGCCTCCGCGTTGTACACCGCGGCGGTGTCGAAGTGGCGGTACCCGGAGTCGATGGCGCGGAGGACGGCCTCCGTCACGCCGGCGTGGCCCTCGGCCTGAGCAAGCGTCGCCGTCGCCGTGCCGAAGCCCACCCGCGGCATCGGCTTCCCGGAGCTCAGCGCCACCGCTGGCACCACGACGGCCGCGGTCGTCGTCCCTCGTCGGCCGGCATCACCGGCAGCCATGGCGATTGGTGGAGCTCCACCCCCGCCTGCACTGTACGAATTTGCGTGGCTCGTCTTGCTTTCAACGCACTGCGTGTCGTATCTATCCATGTATGTGGTTGGTCTTCCAGTCTGATGTTTCGGCAGTAGCGTAGTGTATTCAATCCCGTATCCTTAACGGATTCTATTTTGGCGGCTGTATACTTGTTGCCAAATATGTACAGATGCGGCCCTGTTTGGAGGAGCTAATTTCAAGTGCAAAATTTTAGCTAGCTAATGTTTAGATAGCTAAACTTTAGCCATACCCGTTTGGAGCCAAGCCATGGGCTAATTGGCGCCGACTATTATGCAAACAAGCCTTAAATGAAAGCGTGCAAACAGATCATTAGATCCCTCAGATAGGCTGTCAACGGTGGATTAACTTTTTCCTAATAACCCCTCCCACCAGCAACCACATTTTTTAATTAGCCCCTGCAGCCAAGCCGATCGAAGCGTTATTAGCCGATCTCCATCTCCAGCTCGATCCCTAGTAACCATCATCTTCCGTGTAGTAACCAGGCTGCCGCCCTCCAGGTGCCCTCCCCTGGCCGCCGCCCTCCAGGGAAGAAGGAAGAATGGAAGGCAGCGCCGCGCACCGAATCAACTCGATCAAGATGACCAGCGATGGTGCTGTTGAACTGGAGGAGCTGGACGACGTCGACTTAATCTCTATACAGAAGGTAGACGCTCTGCGGCTCATGAGTGCCGATTCCTATACGTGAAGAGACCTTCATGCGGCAAGGTAACTGTTGCGAACAATGTACAAATTCATTATTATGCATTTATGTTTACGCTGGCCTAATTTGACATCGTGTCTTTCATTAGATAAAGAGACCACCATCGATATCAATGATGCATTTGGGACACCACAGAAGAAAAATAAACATGTTCTGAAGGTGACATATATTTGTATCCAGATAACCATTCATTGAAAATATGTTTACATGTTCGAAAGCTAATATGATTCATGTTTTCAGAAAGGCATGTTGTTTGATGATGTGCAAGCTGCTAAAAAATTTTACAAAGAATATGCACACGATCTCGGTTTCTCTGTTAGGACGGGCCAACAGAAATTAGATGATAATGGAGTGGTTATGTGGAAGCGATTCCTGTGTGCAAGGGAAGGATATAAAACAGAAAAAGAAGTAGGTTCCAGTGGTTCATCATCAAAAGGTTGCAGAAGTAGAGAGTCAAAGATGTGGATGTCAAGCTTATATTTATGTTAAGCGCACTTCAGAAGGCAAGTATATCATTGCAGCACTATTTGAGGGACATAACCATGCCTTTATGACACCTAGCAAACATCACCTCCTTCGATCCAACCGTTATGTCAGTGAGAAGGCAAAAACTACTCTTTTCAATTGTCACAAGTCTAGCATTGGAACATCACAAGCTTACATATTACTTCAAGTTGGTGCAGGGGGTTTTGAGTATGTTGGATGCACAAAAAAGGATTTGCAGAATTACTACAGTGATTTCAGGAACAAAATAAAGGACGCAGATGCTCATATGTTTATTGAGAATTTACGTACACTCAAGGATTTGGACCCTAATTTCTTCTTTGAATATGAAGTGAAGGATGGTCGGTTGTTTCGAGTGTTCTGGGCTGATACAATTAGTAGCAAGAACTATATCCATGTCGGTGATATACTGTCTTTTGATACTACTTACAGCACAAACCATTATAACATGAAATTTGTACCTTTTACTGGGGTCAATCATCATATGCGTTCTATTTTCTTTGGTGCTGCTTTCTTAGCTGATGAGAAGATTGAGAGCTACGTTTGGTTGTTTCAGACCTTTCTTCGAGCTATGAGAGGGAAGGCTCCCGCATTCATTGTAATAGATGAGGATGCTAGCATCAGGGCTGGCATCGCTAATGTTCTTCCTAATACGGTACACAGATTGTGCATGTGGCACATAATGAAAAAACTGCCTGAGAAAATTGATGCCAATCTTCTAAATGAAGACGAATTTAGGAAGATGATCAATTCATGTGTATGGGGTTCAGAAACTATAGAAGAATTTGAGAGCAGATGGCAAGCTTGGATAGCAAAGTATCACTTGGAGAACAATGACAGGTTACATGGAAGGTATCAAATCCGGAAATCATGGATACCTGCATATTTCAAGGAGATATGGCTTGGAGGCATTCTTCGAACAACGTCAAGATCAGAGAGTGCAAACTCTTTTTTCAGTCGTTTTATAGGTCGTAAACTTGCACTTGTTGAATTCTGGTTAAGGTTTGACACGGCATTAAAATGTCAGCGGCAGGAGGAACTCATTGACGATAACACTTCCATGCATACCAACCCAAAGCTATTTACATCGTGGGAATTAGAGAGACATGGTGGTTCTGTATTTACACATGAGGTGTTTAGAAAATTTCAGGAGTTGTTAGCAGCAAGGGAGCACTGTGATGTACAAAACAGAACTGAAATGGAGGATAGAACAATTGTTAAAGTAGTTGACAACTCAAACAGAATAAGAGAGGTCATTTGCTTTACTACCGAACAGGTACATAAGTGTTCTTGCATGTTATTTGAGTCAATAGGAATACCATGTCGCCATATAATACGGATGTTAAGATGTGCAAGGATTCGTGAACTGCCCATGAGCTACATCACCAATAGATGGACCAAAAATTGTAAAAGGTACCTTTTAATATTTAACCCTTGTAATTTTGTAGTATGACTGATATTTCTTGAAAACTAACATGTTCACATTGATTCATTTTCAGAGAAGATGCATACGATAGTGAAGGGAATTTATTAATTGAGAAGTCCACTAGTTACATGGAAGATACTATGAGAAGGAAGATGGCAAGTGCCCATAACAAATTTGAAGATGTTTTCCAAATGGCGAAGACTTCTGATGAAGGCCTGGACATTCTTATTCAGAATTTGGAGTCTCTTTCATTGTTGTTTCAGCCTTCATCTCGCACAAGACAAGAGGAACTAGAGACTTTTATTAGGATGTCCATTCCAGAAAATGTGCAAGTGCATCCACCTAGTGACATTGGTTCAAAGGGGAAGTGCAAGAGAATACTAGGTCATGCTGACAAAAACAGAAGGACTCAAAGTTCAGGTCCACGCAAATGCACAATATGCAAAGGCGTTGGACACGATAGGCGCAATTGCCCAAATAAAGATGCAGACACAATTTGAGTGTTTAAATTATTGTAATCTATTTCATTTCAAAGACCTGGAAATTTTGCATGATACATACTTTTGTCAGTAGCAGTTACAATTGAAATTACAGAAACAAAATTGAACATTATTGTTCATTTCATTTGAACACTGGTTATTGCTTTGCTAATTGAAACAACAATATCAATGTTATCTTCAACCATTGCAACCGTCCTGGTCCAAGGTTCGGATGCCCGGAGTAGCGGCCCGACGCCAAGGCCGAGGGGGCATGGACGAGCATGGAGGGGGCGCGCACGCCCGGTGGGAATCATCGGGGGCGGTGGGGCGGACCTCCGCCGGGGAGGACCACGGCCAAGGCGCAGACGGGCAGCGAGTCGACAGAGCACCATGGTAGGGCACCTCGACGGCGGCGTCCTGTGGCTGGGAGGGCACCTCGACGGCGACGGCCTGTGGAGGAGGGAACCTCGACGGCGGCAGCCTGTGGAGGGCACCACGACGGCGGCGGCCTGGAGATCGAGATCAGCTTGATAACGCTTCGATTGGCTTGGCTGCAGGGGCTAATTAAAAAACGTGGTTGCTAGTGGGAGAGGTTATTAGAAAAAAGTTAATCCACCGTTGACAGCCTATTTGAGGGATCTAATAATCTGTTTGCACGCTTTCATTTAAGGCTTGTTTGCATAGTAGTCGGCACCGTTTTCTTTTCCACCCTGCGCTGCTGTGCTATCTTTTGAATACAAATAAGAAAAAAATATAACATAAGAGAACACACTGAATACAACATGGAAAAATAGCAGTTCCGAAGCTTTTGCACACACAATATAAAAGTACATTGTAGCTGTTTCAAGCTGCTGAATACAACATGAAAAAATACATAAATACGAAAGTTTATATCAACATGAATTGCATATTTCAATCACCCTCGTCTCGCAAACAAGCCATCAGCGATATAATCACGAGACACATTCATATTTTGGTCTTCATCTCCTAAATGGGTATTTGAACCACTTTGTTGAGATGATGAACCTCTTTGTTGAGATGATGACGGCTCGGGTTTGGAATATAGTTTTCATCACAATGACACTTTTCAAAGTCTGCATCTGCCATTGCATTCTCTCGGATAAAGTTATGCAGTGCCATACATGCGAGTATTATTTTGCTCTGCTTCACCATTGGATAACTTGGTAAATCTAACAATATCCTCTGTTTCATCTTTAAAACTCCAAATGAACGCTCAATAACATTCCGAAGGGATGAATGAGCATAATTGAATAACTCCTTCCTACCTTTTGGTGATGGCCCTTGCCGGAACTCCAGTATGTGGTACGAATATGATGCAAGATACCCTGGACAATTAGGATATCCCGAGTCGCCGAGGTAAAACTTCCCTAGAAACCAGAAAATAGAAAATATCATTACCAGGCACTTGTCTAGGATTGCAACAAGTTTGAAAAGATGGCAACATGTAGGTTTACCTGCAGGTGGATGTGGAAACTTGGCACCGTATTTCTATATAGCATCGTTAAACACCCTCGTGTCATGTACAGATCCCAGCCATCCCGCGACAGCAAATGTAAACCTCATGTCAAAGTCGCATATAGCAAGCACATTCTGAGATGAGTATCCATGACGACCCACATATTGGCCCACCTTGTTAGCTGGCACTACAACTGGCATATGGGTCCCGTCGATCGCTCCAATACAATTATTGAAATACAATAAAAATTTAGAAGCTTGTAATCTAGAATGAACTGTCCTAAATTGTGGATCTTTCAGCTTAATGATATCACTAGAAAGAATGTAAACACAATCCAAAACTTCATGAAACTTACGACTAATAGTCTTTGTTGATCTCTCAAAACGATCATCAACTTGCCTAATTGGTTGAGTGGGTCCAACGATCCACAAAAACATTGCTAGAGCCTCAACTGATGACATATTATCTGTCAACTTTAGCCCATATGATGACACTAGAACATTGTGTAACCTATGAAATAGTGGCCTACTCATCCTAAACATATTAAAGCAAGATGTGGGATTATTAAGGGTTTTTATAACCCAATCATACCCACTCATCTCAGGCTCTCTGTATTTTAGATTTGTTCATATAAGCTTCATAGTACAATGCACCAATCACATGTGCAATGGTATAGCATACCGGCGCTTCCTTCTCTGATGATCCAACAATACAAGCTCAATATTTTGCTCCTCATCATCACTAGAAGAAGATTCCATCTACACATAAAATGTCATGTCAGCCAACACACTCATGTGAGTTCAAGGCACAATAATATAAAATGTAGTTCAAGACACAATAATATAACATGTTGCATATGAGTTCAAGACACAACAATATAACATGTAGTTCACAACGACATGCTGCACTTAAACACGGTTTAAACATGGTTCTCAGCCTTGCTGCAGTTCACAATGACATAAACAAACCAGTTCAAACACAGTTCTCAGCCTAGTACATGTTCTTTTGATGGCACCACCTCTGCAAGAATAAAAACCTTCCTTCATCTGTGCTTATGTTAAAGAAAATCTGGCGATTTTCTACCTTGGTGAACAATTGCACAGCCATGAAATACTCTATACTATCTTCTGTTGCACCACACTGCACGGCCAATTAATGCTTGTGCTTTCTTCATGGATTCATCCATAAGCTCCTCCTTTCTTGTAGCCATGTTCTGCAAAGTCTTTTGTGTAGCATCTGAATAAGCTTTCATACTATCCAGTAATCCCTTCATAATCTTCACCATTGGGCTTTTTGTCTTCTTTGTTGGACTAGTGGCAGTGGTACTAGTAGCCCTCTTCCTGGTATTGTCACTTATGGGGCTCCCATCATCTTCGTCGTACTCATCTTCACCTCCGATGTTTTCGCCCAGAATGCTAGAGGATGAACCATCAACAGCCACATGCTGAAAAATCTGTTCAAGTTGATCCAAGTTTTCTGGAGGACCATGCCGTAATTTCTTCCATTTAGATTTGTTCTACGGTTCACAAATGAGACAATTTGTTAGCAAGTAATCATCAGTACACAAATCAAACAATATGATCAGAAAACAAAAGTCGTTATCAGCTACAAACCTTGGTATGATCTTTCCAAAATTGGTCATCAGCTACAACACTGTTGTAGCTACGTCCGAATCCAGACCTTAAGTTGATATACTTCCAAAACTGGTATAAACCTTTCAGCTGATCCCATCTGTTTCTCAATTGTTTTCTACGATGTTGAAGGCCAGTGCTTGAATGGTACCTCATAAGTAAATTCTTGTACCCTCTGCTGGTCATGATTCCTTTGTTGCAATTCCCATCATTTCATCAATCCATAGGTCACAGAAAACAAAAGTATTGTCTGAAGTCCAGTTTGCCTTATCAAAGTCATCACCCATCTATTACAAATTTGGCGCAAAAGATGTGTTCAAATATCAACAGCTAGCCAATTAATATTTCAAAGAGTACCATTATCAGAACAGGACCACACACATGAACAGTAAACAAGACACACACATGAAATAGAGATTATTTGATAAGGACCAGCCATACAGGACCACCAACCTACTAGCAAGCTACAATAACAAGTGTTACTAACTCAGAAAACAAACAAGTGTTTTTACCATGACAAGAGCAAGTACAGCACTAGAACAAAATAAACAGTTAAACAGTTATCCTTTTGAGATTTCTAACTAACTCTATTTGTTTGAACATTGCAATCAGTAACTAACTATTAACTCTGAATATTGCAGTCAGAAACAAATACTAAAATACTAATCAGGGAGAGTATCACTTCTATAGAAATTTCATGTCACAAATACTAACCCAGACCTAAAATAACCTAAGTTCAACTAAAATGGGGGCTTTCAAAGGTTTAGAGTTCAGAGTTCAGACCACTCAGAGCATTACACAACTACTCCTAACTCTGAATATTCAGGGTCATCCATCATTAGTTAAAAAAATCAAGTCAGAGTAGTGGAAGGAGCTATAGGGTGCAATGTATGCTAGCTTGGGCAGGAAAACAGCTAGCCATTCGATTTCAATCAGAAACTAACCATAATAATGCACCAGATTGGAGTATTGACAAAATCAAAACAGCAGCTATCCAACAGCTACTGTCAATGACAAAGTTTACAAAGTCAGCACCCCCTGTTTTCTGAACTTTGTCAATACCTCTTGAGTATTTGCTTTTCAAAAAATATCTCTGAGTTTTTTCACTCCCTCATCCTGCATTTCAATTTTAGCATGATTGGACACTATCTGACTCTGAAAATTATACCAAACTGTGGTGACAAATACTAAAATACTAATCAGGGAGAGTATCACTTCTATAGAAATTTCATGTCACGAGTACTAAAATCAGACCACATCAATCTATCAAGAAAATACTGGGTTGACACATGTTTCATCTATCACATCATTAGGTAATAACACAGCTAAGAATCTCATCACAACATTGTGAACTAGTGCTCACCATATCAGTCCCAGAAGCTTCATCGTCATCCTCTGCATTGGTTTGCTCCCGAGGGCCTCCACTCCCTTTAGCACCGGCAGCAGCTCGAGGAGTTCGAATACTCCTCGAGGCGGATGTGGAACCTCCACGAGCCCCTCTGGTATGCACTCCAGCTGTGTGAGGCGCATGGAACGGCGCCACGGACTTCCCCGCTGCATCTCCACCGGACCACCTAGCAGCGCCACATGGCCATTACGGCCATTACCAGCTGTATCTCCACCACGGCTACTGTCAGAGCTCCGATTCCCACCGGCAAACTCAGCATCCAACTCTGGTGATTCAAGAATATTCTGGTACTCCGCTAAGTAGGGGAATTCACCCGCCTGCGAGTTGAGGTCTAAGCTGGTGATGGACCTTTGCCTGTGGTGAGGAAGCACGGCGCATCCCAGGGTGCCCTCGGGCGAGGTGGCACACCATGGTGTGGATTGGGGGAAGAATTCTAAGGACCCATCAACGTCGCAATGATCATCTGCTTCGATCGACAGGGAGCTGGGCGGCGTGGAAGGGCCAGCAGCACGGCCGAGGGGAGGGAGGGGCGCGGCGGCGGGGATCGGAGAGCCAAACGAGAGCGAAAGGAAAGGCGGTGGCGGTGGCGGCGGAGACGACATGCTACCAGCGATGCGGGGGAAAGCAAGGGGGGCGGCAACAGGGAGAGGCGGACATGAGCCGCGACCCGCGCGAGAGGGGGAGTGCGGGCGGCGGCGGCGGCGGCAGAGAGGACATGCGACCTGCGCGCGAGGAGGGGAGACTGGGTCGGAAGCGGGGAGGGGCGAGCCGTATGTCACGACCCAAATTTTAAATGCACGGGATTAAAAATTAAGCAACGTCATCATGAGCATCATCCAAGCATTATGGAGCACCATATGCACTTAATTACATGTTGACCATCCATTTTCTTGTGTGAATTAGGTGCAAGTTGTGAAGTAAGTTTAAATTTTGCTATGTGACTGTGCCCCCAAATATTTTATTCAAATACTAGATTTCAAATGGTGAATTGTGGATATTTTTATTCAATTTTTGGATGTCTCTGCCGAGCCATAAAATTCTTGGAAAGTGTGAAAACTGCAATGTTGTTTGAATTTTTGTGAGCAATCTATAACAGATTTTTGAGCTCTTGTTGTTGCATTATGTTCTTGATGATTTAATCTAGCTTCCATAAAAATTTGGTGATTTTTGGAGCCCGGGAAGTGCACGTTTTTGAATTTGTAAGTCGAGCCGTTGCCTTTCCCTTTTTCCCCTCCTCCCGGCCCCACCTGTCAGCCCCTCCCCCTCTCCTCCGCGCGCCCGGGCCCGCGCGTCAGCCACCCCCTCCGCGCCGCCCGCGCCTCTGCGCCCGCCCGTTGGGCGCCCGCGCGGCGCGGCACGCCGGCGGCCGCTGGGCCGTCCAGCGTGGCCGCCGCCCCCTCGTGTCCCGCGCGCCGCGCCCCTTCTCCTTCCCCGCGCCGCCGCTTCGTTTCCTCTCCCCGTTCCCCTCTAAACCGCGCGTTTCCCCTTCCCCCGGCCAAACCCGAGCGCCCTCTTCCTCTCCCCTCCGCCACCCGCCGCCGCAATCCCCCGCCGCCGGTGAGCCTCCGCCCGATTCCCCGCGCGTGAAGCATCTCCTCCTCCTCCTCGCCCGAGTCCGACCACCCTCTGCTTCCCCCTCCGCCTGCTGCTCCTCCCCGGCGCTCGCCCCTTCCCGCCGCCGCCGCCCTCCGCCGCGCCGTCGTCTGCCGCCCCGCCCCGCTCGTCCGTGCCGCGGCCGGGCGTCCTTGCCGTGCCGCGCGGCTGGCGCGCGCGCCGCCCTGCCCCCGTTCGCCCCCTGCCGCTCGTTCCCTTGCCGGCCGCCGCCGCGTCGCGCCGCGCGCGCGCGTTCGCGCGCGGGCTGCGCCGTGGGCGCGCCCCGGCCGCGCCGTGGCGAGTCAAGGCCGCCCCCCCTGGCCTTGACTCCGCCTGGGCCGCGCGCTGGTCGCCTGGGCCCGCCTGTCGGCGCCCAGGGGCGCTAGATCCGGGTGGATCTAGCGCCGGCCGCCTCGTTTCCCCTTTTATCATTTCATGTGATCTTGTTAATTGCATAGGAAATGTTGTAGGCCCCCAAAAATTGTGAAGTTTGTTTTGTTTGAATCCTCTATAATAGATCTGCTTAGATAAATTAAGTTCATGCATGTTAGAGTCCTGTATTTTAAGTTGTAATTTATTCTTGTTAAACCAAGTTAATCATTAATCTTATTTTGTGGTGCTCTAAAAATTCCAAACTAAAGTTTGTTATATTCCCTGTCAAATGCTCTTTCTCATAGTGCAAGTGGTGTATATGTTCTAGTACTGTTTGATAAGTTTTTAATGTGTTTTTAGTTTTGCTGCCTGCAATCTTATAAAATGAATATCTTTTGATAGAAAATTGATAAAATGGTAAAACCACTTCTGTTATCCTTGTTATCGTGTCTTGTACCTCTGGTAATTTTATTAGGATTTTAGAAAATGTTTTGCATGGCTTGTAAGATTTATCTTGAGTTTAGCTGCTGAAAATTGTAAATATCTTAAGTAATTCTACAAATATGTTTTTGATGCAAACTCAACTTTCATGAGTTTATTTTGAGATCCTCTGGGTGCAGAGATTAAATCATGATTTATTCTTGCTATTTTGTTGCACGAGCAAGTTTGCCTTCGGGCTTAGAACTAATTTAGTAATCGAGCCTGTATTGCCGTGATGGTATTGCTTTCGCGTTGATGTGACTTTCTCTTCTATTGTTATATCTTTGCATATCATCTCATTTTCACATCATTGGCATCATCCTAATGCATGCATTTCATTCATGCATTTTAGTGACCGAGACGCCGGAGGACGTACCCGTTGAGCCCGCCGAGTTCGTTGAGACCGAGCCGGGAGCCGAGTGTGTGGTTGAGCAAGAAGAGAACCAAGGCAAGCAGCTAAGCATGATTCCTTGACCTATTTCAACTTGCTTAAATTTAGTTATTTCACTTGGGTATCTATGCTTATGATAAATTTTTATCTATTGCATCGTTGGTCCTATTTTCATGCAATGTCCTCCCTTGATTTGTATATCCATGTCCTTGGCACACGTAGCTAGTTGCAACTTAATTAACTAAATGCTTAGTTGTGCTTAGAGTTGGTATATATCTTGTAGGAAAAATTGGAATAGGATCACTTGTTTCACACACTTTGTGTTATCTTAAACGTGTTGTCCGGTGTCGGAATGTTGGGTCGGATCGGTCTAGTTGGAAGTGTGGTGTTGGGTTCGAGCGGAAGGTAGGGCCTAGAGAAAGGAGTCTCGGAGGCTTAGTCCGCTTGAACCGATTAAGGACCGTCCGTGGATGACCTTGGAAATTGAGCACTTATCGTACTACCACATATCCATTCATGGGGTGGATAAGCCGAATACCCTCTAGTTCTAATCGTTGATGCACGGTCCTAGATGCGTGGCCGTGGGGCTTTGTAGAGAGGCTTAGGGGTGTCCCCGGTGGACCTAGGTTACTCTCCGCGCAAGTTAGGCGTGATGTTCAACGGTTATAACTCGTTGGGAATGGTTGATGCGAGTACCCCCTCTCCCAACGTGATCGGTTGGGCGAGTCGCATGGTCCTTGTGTCGTGTGGGTAAAGTTGTACACCCTTGCAAGGTTATTGAATCAATTCGAATTGCCGCGCTCTCGGTTATGAGCAAGCTCAAGTTTCGACGAATTCTTCGTAGTGTATTGATCTTGGTCGCATGTGGTTTATGATGCTTATGCCACCTCTTATGGTTGGTCAATGTTTAATTAAAATTTTGTGGTGGGTTGGGCAAGATAATAAAAATGCTAGGATGCTAGAATAGGTTTGGTTAGAAAGTTCATGCTTATGCTAACAACTTAACCCTAAAGCTTTCTTGTGAGCCCTCATTTGCATACTCCTTGATCTATTTATCCGCGTAAGTCTTGCGAGTACCTTTGTACTCATGTTGCTATATTTCTTAACTAAGTTGCAGGTGAGCCGGAAGTGGTGTTTGGCCATTTCTACCCCGCCGAACCCGGCGCGGGCGAGGAATAGGTCAATATGGTCAATGGCGTCCTTGAGCAAGACGCCATTAATATTATTGTTTATCGTTATCTTTCCGCTGCGTATCGTATTTGGGATATCATGTTGAACATTAAACTTTATGGCTTTTATATCATCTATGTTATTTGTGAGCCCGAGGCTTGTATCCCTCTTTCGCACCTTAATAGTCTCGGAACCTTTCTTTATGTTAAATTTGTAATGATTAATGGCTTAACCTTGTATTAAAATTTGCTCTTTGTGGATCAATGGTGATGTATAAGCTTGTGACGGTATGTGCATATGCGTGATTCTGGGCATATGTTGGAGCGCATACCGGGACTACCGGGTTTAATGTTATTTTCGGCGAAAGGCTAAGTTGGTTCTTTGTAGTTTAGATGTGGGTTAACCCGTAGTGCGCCAGTGGTGCGAGTGCGTGTTAGCTCTCATCTTTACGATAAGGACCGACGGTTTCGCTTAAAATGATATTAAATTGGGCGGTTCTCACACCGCACGCCAGGGGGGAGGGAAGGCGGCGGTGGCTGCAGCGGTGGGGAGGAACTGCGCGCTCGGATGCCAGACTTGGAGAAGCTCGGCGGCGGCAGATTCGAGGTGGACATAGGACGTCGACGGCGGGCAGGGACAAATGGCGCGACCGGGGGAAGGGCGTCGGCGCGGGAAGCGGCGAGGCCGAGGCCGAGGGAAGGCGGCGGCGGCGCGGGGGATTGCGGGGGCGGGGGCGCGCGCCCGTCGGGGTGTCTGGGAGGAGCTCGCGAAGGGGAACATGCCGAATCGATAGGGATGGTGGGGGTATTTTGGTCTTTTGGCGGGTCCGCTGGTGGGCTATTAGCTGCTTCTCCCCATCTAATGTTTTGCCTAGATTTTTCAAGTTTGCTAAAGTTAGCACTCTCATTAGCACTTCTAAATAGACGGTAATACTAAAATTTAGCAATTTTATGCATTAACACTGGTCTTCAAACAGACCCGTAGTCTACTGGAGTAGGTGTGTGGCGCCGCGTTGCTAGAGGCAACAAAAATCGCAGTCTCAATACCAATTTAACTTCGTTCCAAAGAAATATTATTTTTTCTAGAAAGGATAACCCTACTTTTAAGAAAGCATGAATAGTTTGGTACAAACACGGAAAACAAAAAAGATTGGGAGCACCAGCTAGCAATGAGTACTAATGACAGACAAACAAGCCAACCTCCTACCAAGAGAACATCAACGAGACAGGATACAGAAAACACCCTAACACAAGAGCTAGATAAAAGAGCTAGATAAAAAGATCATCCAGCTTCCGCACAGAAGCCTCCTTCCTGAACTCCACCCAAGTCCGAACCAATGCCACCATCTTGTTCAGGCTCTCCTGGTCACCAACACTCAACCAGCATTTCCATCTCTGCACACAACCAAGAAGTTTAAACAAGATTTGACTCGGGTCAAGAACAAACTCCTCAGCAATTGCTCGTTTATTTCTAACAGTCCACAACACCCAAAACCCCACCACAAAGAGAAATAATTTGAACCCAACACCCCCCCCCACCCCCCCAACAAAAGGAATCCAGTTATCAAAAGAAGCCCTGCATATCAGAGGGAATCCCTCGCCACCCCAGTGCTTCTTTTAAGCACGACCGGACAAATCTTGCAGTGATGCAATGGAAGAAGATATGGTCGACATCTTCTGCCAGCCCACACAAACCACATGTATGATCACCTTTCCATATTCTCTTTAGGGCAACACCAGGGTGTAATCTCCCTGCATTGCCAGCCACATAAAAACCTTTAACTTCATTGGCAACTTGCTTTTCCACAACCTTTGTAACCTTTTGTTAATCACACCTGGGCAGGACAAGAACCTCTACATGGATTTTGAAGTAAATGAATTTGACTTTTCTAGAGCCCACAACACTTTGTCCTGATCTCCATTCAGTACCACACCTTGTAAGGCAACACACATCTCTTCCCATTCAGCCATGCTTGTCTGGTCAAAAGTCCTACTGAAGCTCAAATCAGGTTCTCCATCTGCCAAACATCGACTGATAGAAGTCTTCTTTTCAAAGCAAATTGCATAAACTTTTGGGAATATAATTCTCAGACGGACATCGAACAACCACACATCATCCCAGAACAGAACATTCTTGCCATTCCCCACCACAAATTTCGCACCCCAATTAAATTTTTGCTTAATCTTATGAAGCCGTTTCCAAAACTGAGAACCCTTCTTCCCTTACACTCAGCCAAAGAGCAAGATCTCAAGTATTTCCTTCTCAGAAGATTGCAGCACGGATCCCCAATGTCACTGTTCTAAAGTCTCCAAAACCATTTCAGTAACAAAGAGTCATTCATGATCCTAGTATTTATTATCCCCAAACCTCCATAATCCTCCATAATATTTTGGCAAACACACATTCACCCATTTCACCATGTAGTATATGAATTTATCACTTGCTCCCCTCCAAAAGAATCTAGCTCTCACAGTATCCATGTCATGGTGAATATTTCAGGCAAATTGAACATTCCCATCAGGTAAACAGGCAAGCTACTGGGAGATGAATTTGTCAACAACAATCTGCCTCCAGATGACAAGTGTTTCCCTTTCTAAGGCTGTAACTTCTTTTTCATCTTTTCCACCATCCCATCAAAAGCATGTGCTCCTAGGTTGGAATCACTAACAGGGACCCCTAAGTAACTCATTGGAAGTTTTCCAACCTTACATTTCAGCATGTTGGCAATTCTCCATTGCTCCTCCTCCTCCACTCCAAACACAATAACTTCACTTTTATGGTAGTTCACCTTTAAGCCAGATAACCATTCAAAACAGTACAAGAGAAACTTCATATTTGTGATTTTACTGTCATCACAATCCATCAAGATAACAGTGTCATCTGCATACTGTAAATGAGTCAGCCCACCCTCCACCAAATGAGGAACCACCCCCTTAATCAGACCATTTTGCTTGGCCTTGTCCAGAATCCCAGCTAATGCATCAGCTGCTAGGTTAAAGAGCAAAGGAGATGAAAGATCACCCTGCCTTAAACCTCGGAAGGTTCTAAAAAATACTAATTTAACTACTTCACTGAAGCCTCAAAGTCAGACAGCAAGCGACTGTGACATCCAATGGATCTTCATTATTTTTATTTTGAGGGAAGTGGATCTTCACTCTGGCTCAACATGGTATGTGCTTGAAATGCGGGCTGACCAACTCTACAGTCCATAACAAATATCACTATATCTGGTTTCAGCAAGAAAAATGTAATATTTATGATGAAATTTCGCTAGGTTCCTTCAGGGTATTGCTAAATGCCAGAACTTATTTCCGAATTTCAATTGCACATATTGTTGCCTCTGACACAACTGTTAGAGAGAACAGAATTAACAAATAATCCATAAATGTGGTTCTTGGCATAAAGTTGCATTTTTGCTTTTACTGATCAGAAACCCCGGGCCTAAATGTATCAGCATAATTCAGTCCTGGTCTGAAACTCTGCATCCTTTCCTTGATGATAACATACATATTTTGTACAAGTGGTGGTTGAATCAGAACCTGCACGAAAATGAAATTATACAGTGAAAAAAATGACAATATACATATTTTGCGCGGGAAATATTGATACAGTCGCTAGAACGATATATACTTGTGGTTCATCCATCTTTAGATTCACGTGCTTGATCGTGTGCTGTCGTCATGATACTTGTGGTTCATCCATCGGTCTGATCATGTTCTCGTATCATTTGCTAGAACGATGTATACTGACTTTTAATCAAATTGACGTCACGTCATTCTGCTCGTAAAACTTGGAGAGTTGGTGCAATAAATGGAAATCTAGGCCAGCTGGGTAAAGCTTTTTGGCAAAATATATAAAGATTGAGTCTAAGAGTCTCTGCTTGTTAAGTATATGCCACAAACAACTGCAGCGCTGGGCTGCTGGCTGGCCTCTGAAACTCTCAATTCCTTTTACTGTTTAGATAATATGATGTAGGAAAAGATGTTGATATAATATATAGCGGCAGTTAGTGAGTGATCTCCTTGAACATTTGCTGTTTGTCGTCAGTAAGCTATCCAGTTTTTAGAACCCTTTTTTTTTGTTTATGAATGTTTTACATACAGTAAATTGTTTAGAGTATGAACTAAATTCTTGCGTGTGGGCCACAGGCATGGTTAATCCAAATCAATTGATGACAGTGTGCCTAAAGTATTCATAGCTCCTTAACATTGCATCTGATCCCAAGAACCACAATAGCCTTTGTTTTCTGCTCTTCAGTTCTGGTGATGATGCTACCAGATTGAACATCAGGAGCTGTGTACAAATGTCTGGATATATTGGTTCTCTGCTCTTTTGGTTCCATTGGCTTACTATCTCAACTTCCTACAACTCTGGATATATATTACTTCATTTGCCTTGCTGTCTCAAATGTTTGGAGTCTTGGTCTGAACCTCCTGGTACTTGTTCCTTTCTAATTAAGTACTAACTTATTTTCCATAAAACATCTAGTAGTAACAATTAACCTGTCCATCAGTCTATATTATTGATCTTTGACGTAATGCACTTGTCCAATTTGTCGTGGTAATAATTTAGTGTGCAACAAGAACCGTCAGGTTATAGTTTTCTATGTTATGCTTTTATTCACATTTCTTGTGTTCAATTTTTTTTCCCGCACTCATTTTGAGTTTAGGAGGATGTTCAAACTATTCTATTTTGAACAATTTTTCCTTCTGCTTGTTTATGATTTCGGTATCCTAACAATGTCAAAACAATCATTTTGTAGTAACGACATTTCTTATTACTGTTGGTTCTTTTATGAAGCACATCTGCAGAAATGAATATTTTGTTTGAATTGGATTTCTGTTATTTAGCACATAGAATTCAGAAGCCTAGATAGAGCCCATAAACTCATCTGATCTGTTGCCTCTGCTTCCAATCGAAGGGACACAAATTCGATCGTCAACAATTGGATCAAAAGCACCTGGGTTCTTGACAAGACGACAAAAACTAAACTAAACTCTGTGTCCTTTTAACGAAGAATCTGACGGTGAAAATAAAATTCAGATTCTAGGGTCTTTTGAACACCCTAGTTAGAGATCGACTAGCCTATTTTTTATATGGAAAAAGTTACATCTAACGTGAGCCATAAAATGGGTGTTGGAAGTTTCTAAAACCCTAGGAATTCTATAATCTATACACACTAAAAAATTATAGCTCTTTTCTTTCGTTTTGCTGTTTTCCCTCTTGTTCTTTTGCTCCCCTGTTGAATTTGCTAATTTGGTTCCCTTGAAGTTGGTGCCTGTGGCAGAACCAACCTGAATTACACCGGCTCAAGTACGCGAGTCCACTCTTGAGTGCTCTAACGTACTTCAAACGATATAATCTCTTGGCCTGTCGGGTAACGTCCCGATAAACCACCGAATACAGGATCAAACAAGGTACCTCGCACGAAGACGAGTCCAGAGATACAATTGTCATCACCTTTTACATCACAGGTAGGTATATTACATGAGTGTTAAAAAGTAGCATCAGTTCCCAACTGATGGAAATTATTACAAAACAGTTTAAGTTTCAAGTCATGGCAGCGGAGTTTAAAACACGGACACTGTACACGTCGCCAGTTCAGATATCATGCTAGCCCTGGCATGATATCACTCGGAGAGATCTGTGTTGGCCGGGGACGGGTCCCATTCCACGGACCAACCTTCGGGCAGAGGGCAGGGCCACGGCATAGGCAGAGCAGGGTCGTCAGGGGGATTACCTGAACAAAAAGTCACAAGGCAAGGCTGAGTATTCTAATACTCAGCAAGGCTTACCTGTTCATGGTATATTTAGCCATGTAACTAGACTTATGACGGCTTTTCAGTTTCTTGGGTAAAGTTTTCAGCTGAAAAGCAACAAAGAGTAGATCCTTATTGTTCAACTTTTAGCTTTCAAGTTATAGGTGATTATTCATTCTAGATAAGCACCTATAGCTATTCAAGCATGATAGAATCTTTAGCCAATCATCATCTTTGATAACCATAAAGTTACTCTTGTTACTCTATGTGGCAAAGGGATCAAGCAGTCTCAATCTCCGCGAGAAACGGACGATTCCTGAATCGAATTTCAGACTTGCAAGGGTAAATCTAACTCACATGCTTGGAACATCCAAAGATTGTCCCGAAACAACCGTTTGCCTTTCATTCCGACTCGTGGATCAGATCCACCACAAACGACTGCAGGACCATACGCACATCCAATGTGCAGGACGTACGTCTGTAGAGCGACTACACGACCGTACTCCTGGTTGCCCGGCAACACGTATTCCTACACGTCGAATCAAGTATCAGGAAAAACCAAATACGAGTGGTGGGAGGTATGTCCACTCCTCGGGCCGATTGGTTACTAGGCTTACCGCTTACCATATTTCGCGGCATGTGGCTAGTACTTTCAAACGCTTAACCACCGCTACCACACATTGCGACCTTATCAAATTCACCAACACAGACGGGGTATCATCTCAACCATGATACTTTACATAAATTCCGTCCGTTATCCTTATAGTGATTGCAGGGATGTAAACATTGCAACTCCTATATCGCGCGAGTGACAGGAAATCACCCGACTTCTACTGGTCCTATTAGCGTAGCAGCTACTCGGACTCAAATTCTAGTATCCAGTATATTGGTTCCTAGGAAAATGCAACTAGGGTTTCTCATACAATTCCTAAGAACGTAATGCATAGATAGTTATAAATAATATAGATTGCAGTGTAAATAAAGTAGGAGTTATGTCCGGGGCTTGCCTTCTTGAGTGGGGTTGGGGGTAGGAGTGTCAAGGTTTTCCGAACTTTGGTTCGGAGCTTCAGTTAGATCTTCGACGGCGTTCCCGGGTCTTCAGCTGATTCCGCTCCTTGTTCCGGGATTAGTTCGTAGTCTCCGTCGGCGAGAGTAGTCGAGTCTACATGATATGCAAAGTTATAAGTTAAAAGATGCATATTATTTTATTTTATTTCACGATAAAGTTGCAATCCAACAAAAATATAATTTACTTTTTACACATATCATTTATTTCTCTACTAGGCAGTCATTTATCGGGTATTAACCATTTTATCTAGTCACATTAAGTAACAGGGTTGGTTACCTTAAATATTTAACTAATGGCATGAGGTAACAGGTTGAGTTAGTTTTGAATATTTAAACTAATTGTTAATAACTTTATCTATTTACTTTGCTAATTATTTATATTAACCCTAGGTTAATGAACTTATTTTATTTAGATAAGAGTATAACATTATCATAGCATGTTTTATTTGTTCTGGTTGTTTTATACCTGACCCTAGGTTGAGAATTTAAGGACAGGTTACACTACTTAAGAACAATACCTCAAAATATTTTCATGATCTTTGAACATTTAAATCCACAGATATTAAATATTCAAGGTTAAATAGATATTATTCATAAATAAACTCACACATTAGAGAAATATTATATAAATAGTAGGTTAATTATTTTTCCTAAGTACTACATGCCAAAACAAGATTAACACAATTGGTTTCACATTTTTACCATTTTTCTGCTAATTACTATATATTTCCTTAGACTACAACTAACCAAACTTAGCATTTAAATTAGAGCATAAACCACTTAGAAACTGAAAGTCAATCTATAAGGAAAGTTGTAGATCTTAAAATAAGGATCCCAACAAATTTTAGTTTGTATTTTTATGATTTTTCCCTGAATTGATATGAAATTTCAAAGTTGACAGCACAAATAACACAAGGGGTCCTTTCGGCACTATTCATATGTGTCTTGGCTTTGCAGACAACCCCCTGAGTTTTTGAGGCTTTCAACCCGTGGTCCTTAGCCATGGTCAGAGGGGGAGACAGGGGTTTGACCGGCCTATTCCGGCAATGGCGATCGCCGGCGGCGAGGGTGGAGGGGTGGGAAAGCATCACTGAGTTCTCGCGCATCTGGGGGCGGTCGGGATCGGGTTGGGGTAGCTTGTAATGGCGGCGTGGCGAGGACAGTGCGGCCGGCGGCGGAGGTGAACGGCGGGAATGACGCTCCGGTGGTCGGGGGTGGTGAAGAAGAGGTCGGGGAGCTTCTAGACAGTGTAGGGATGCTCGGTGTGGGACCAATTGGGGTCGTGGGGGGCCGGAGAAGGGTGTTCCATGTCGAACAAAAAGCGGCGGTGGGTGGAGATCGCCGGCACTCGTCGGGGAGCCGGTGTGGTGCGCTAGGGATTCAATTGAGAGGTCGTAAAGCTTCACGGGATCGAGAGGAGTCTACCTGAGGTGTTGTCGTGGTGCGGGGGTGGCTGAGGCGGCCTGTCCACGGTGAGCAGAGGGTGGCGGCGAAGTTCGTGCTGGCCGGAGCTGTGGAAGACAAAGTTTGGATGCGGGAGGATGAAATTGGACGGGCTGTAGAGCACCAGTGGGTTACTGCAGTGCTGTGGGAGCACTGGATTGGGGTGGAGCGACGGCAGCGACGGCTGTCTACGGTGGCTAGGAGGGGCGACGAAGGTCCGGTGAGGGGATTGAGCTCGGGAAAGGGAAATGCTGTGGAAAAGGAGGGCGGCAACAGGTAAACAAGATCATAGGGCGCCCGTTAGGCGTGTGTTAAGGCCAGGAACGGGGCTACGGTGCAAGCAGGAGCTGGCAACGGCGGCGAGGGCGTGGCGGCCGACGGTGGCTCGGGAAATTTGTGGCACGTGCGGAGGAGGGCAGCACGGGAGGGAAACAGGGCTGGGGCAGGAGGAGGACGACGCGTGGGGGTCATTCCAGCAGGAGGTGGCGCGGCGGCAGAGCGGCGGCCAGAGGCGAAGCACTGCGCTGGCGGCAGGGGGGGCAGAGCAGAGCACGTGCCCGAGGAAGAAGAAGAGAGGGGAGGGGGTCCGGGGGACCTGTTTGGAAATTCCAAGAATTTCAGGGACCTCTCGGTAAAGAAAGATTTCCCACTGATCTAAAGGGTTAATGAGAAAATGCCCAAAATGAAAGTTGGAGAGTTTTTCAAACTCTACAATATTATTTTAGGGATCAAGTTCAAAAACTCAAAGTTTATAGTTTTACATGTTAAATTTTGAATAAAAGTAGAATTTGAATTACTTTTGTCCTTACCAAGATGGATTTGATGTAATTTTGGATACATTTGTAATTTTTCATGGGATGTCATGATGACTTGTATTTTTGCATTTTAGCCCTTAAGTAAACTCTGAAAGTTACTCTTATACTTCAATAATTTGCATAAGAGGACCCATATTTTTGCATTAATTATATTTAGGCCTCTGCTTTCACATAAAGACCTATTTTTCTTAGGATTTAATCTATCTATTGCATTTTCTTTCTTATGGTGATATAAATTTGACACCTAGTGTTATATTTTTCCTAGATTTTGATGCCATCTCCCATTTTACCCATTAACACTTAAGGACCTATATTTTACAGAATTACAGTTATACCCCTATTCCTTTGTGCTATACACATACACCATAGCAAACATACACTTTTCACACTAAAACCTAATGTTTATATTTTCTAATTACCTGAATGTCATAGTGCCTGCCCTGAATTCCTTGATGGTTCATTCTTGTGCTCCGATTTGTTCTTACAGCTGCGTCAGATTTGTTGCAACAGTTTAATTTAACGGAAAACATTTGGTGGCGGGTGCCCACCCCTGACGTTGTTAGTATCCGTTAAGTGAGAGAGAGAGCGCGTGTGGGTCCGAGTGACTAATGAAATTTGCTCATCCAGATGCTCATTCATCCCCGGCTCCCATTCTCTCTCTCTTATCTCCAACTGTTCTTAAGTAAATAAATATTATCTCTGCAGTAAATAAAATCCGGAGATGATTCTTCGCTCCAATGCAATTTGGAATCAGCTGAAAAATAATATTTCAAACTTATATATTTGTCCAGATTAATTGAAAGCTTCTTTCAGAAAGTCCCAAACAAAATCTGTCAGAAAGTCTAAATCATATTCCTGCACTTCCATTTGCGTGAAATTTTCAATCCAAAAGGAAAAAAATGCAAGAATCTAGAACCAATCAACACGAGCAAAAGAAAAAAGAATCGACACAATCTGACAAAAAAAGAAACGGTCAGTCAAAACTAAAAAGAGCCTCCCAATCATCCTCTTTCACTATAGTCTTGTTGATGAAATGCTTCTTTGCCAAATAATTGCATCAGAAGCATGTGAGCAGCAGAAATTTGGTACGTCAAAGTTATTTTCTGCCAATATTCTGAAATGAAACTATTTGATAGCGAGACATAATAACTTTTGACCACAACAAAAATCAACATGAAATAAGAGGTTTGGCATATGACTTTAGAGCTGAACTCCATCAACTCTAACCAATTTTCTACCTAAACACCCTAACTCCAAAACTTCATGGAGCACCCTCAACTCTAGAGCTGCAGTGCAAATGGGATTGAAGTTGTGAAGCACCTCTTCTGCAGCTCCAAAACCCTCGAATATGAAGTTAAGGGGCGACCACTCGTTACACAAGAATTTCAACCCCCACCGCCTATCCTCCCACGGCTCTTCTCTCCGCCTGCGCTCCCTCCGAGCGAGCATGGCGTCCCCAGCGGCGCGGCTTGTCTCAGTTGATTTCTTTTGTTCTGGATCACGGCTACAGCGAGCATCCATTCATAAGCATATCTTTTTGCTTTTGTTCTTGAATTTTTTTTAATCGTATCGCAATGGACGAGAACCGATGCTTGGTGGTCGAGCATGCAGCAGCCTGGGCGGCACCCCGGAGTGAGCATCATTGGACAAGAGAATGACACGTGGGGCCATAAGCCAAGAGCAATATTAGCAATTCACACTGAAAACCCTCTTTTTTTTAGCGCTGGGTACCATCCTAGCCCAACACTGCATTTAAACAGCTTCAACTGCACCCAAAGCTGGCTCCACTTAAGTTTTGGAGTAAAGTTGCTCCGAATAGAGTTGGAGCCGTACAAACGTGCGCTAAGAATCAACGTGTTTTGGCATGAACAAGAAATACTGTTGCACCTCTTCCTGCCACCACCAGCAATGGCAAGGATGACGGCCCCCCTTTTCGGCGCTACAGCTAGATACGGCAAGGTTCACCGAGCAGGAGTCGCGGGAAGGTAAGAGTGGAAGCAGTAATTCTTGTTGTCATCGGCCTTGCTCCTGTGGAGGATGTCCTACGAGAACCTGAACCAGCGGCGGGAGGCTAGGAGTCCCTGGAAGATGAGGCCTGACTCAGCATCGAGGCCATCCTCCGCCTCCACGTCCAGCGTTGATGGCCGAGCGGCGTGGGAACATGAAGAAGCGAGTGGGCGTGGCTGTGTGGTTGAAGAAGCAGATGCGCATGCTGCAACTCTACAAAGGAAATAGAACAGGATAGAGAACCATGGAGAGAGATGAGAGAGACCGTGAGATGGAGAGAGAATTATGGATATAATACGGTTCCTTTAGATTCGGGTGACTAAATTTAGTTCTGTTATATCGGATGTTTAACACCAATTAGGAGTATTAAATATAAACTAATTATAAAACCAATTGCATAAACGAAGGCTAATTCACGAGATGAATCTATTAAACCTAATTAATCCACCATTAGCACATATTTACTTTAGCACAACATTATCAAATTATGGACTAATTAGTCTTAATGGATTCGTTTCGTGAATTAGCCTCCATCTATGTAATTAGTTTTATAATTAGTCTATATGTAATTCTCCTAATTAGTGTCCAAACATCCTACTATGTGATGTGATAGGGACTAAGTTTAGTCGGGGTGATCCAAACAGATCCTAAAGTTGCGTGTGACCCAATAGGCCATCATGCGTAAGAAAGATGCTCCTGCATCAGCAAACGCATTTACGGTCTGTTTGGATTTTGGATTATTTTGATTTAAACTTTAGTTTCTATCACATCGGATGTTTGATACTAATTTGAACACTAATTAGGGATACTGAATATACACTAATTATAAAACTAATTGCATAGATGAAGGCTAATTCACGCGACGAATCCATTGAACCTAATTAGTTCATGATTTGATAATATTGTGCTACATTAAATATATGCTAATAATGGATTAATTAGCCTTAATAGATTCATCTCGTGAATTAGTCTTTATTTATGCAATTGGTTTTGTAATTACTTTATATTTAACGCTTCGAATTGGTATCCAAACATCCGATATGACGGAACTGCGGCACTAAACTTTACTCAACGCATCCAAACAGGGGTTTAGCCTCCGTTAGATTCTACTGATTTTCCCAAGTTGAATCACCACCGCTGCTTTTTCATCGGACGCAAAACAAGGGTGGGCACCCGTCGCTGTGTGCAGAAAAGTCGTTCTGTTAATTTAAAATTAAATGGTAAGCAGATTAATGGCATCGATATGCAATGCAGAACGTGTCATCTCACTTAGAAAAATCAGTCCATCATCAATACAGTACAGAGAAGAGAGCTTTCTACATCCACATCAGTACAACTCGTCATCAACTCCTCTGGTGTGGCAAGTACGTCCAGCTACATGCGTCGTCACCATCATCAGTCGCAACCAGTGCCCGGTGCTGCTGGTTCAGTAGACGGCAGCTGCGCGTCGTCGAGCTCCCTGAGCATGGCGACCACCTGCAGCATGTTGGGCCGCTTTGACGGGAAGTCGTCCACGCACTGCAGCGCCAGTTCCAGGAACCTCGCCATCTCCCTCTCCTCGCCGTCCACGGCGGCGACCACGAGCTCCGGGTCGACGACCTCCTTGCCGGCGCCCTCCCTGACCTTCATCTTGACCCAGCCGACGAGGTTGGTGTCCCCGAAGTCCTCCTTGTCCGTGGGCCTCCTCCCCGTGAGGAGCTCCAGGAACACGACGCCCAGGGAGTAGACGTCGCCCTTGGCGGTGCACCGGAAGCTCTGGTAGTACTCCGGCGGCACGTAGCCCGGCGTCCCCGCCAGCGTGCTCACGCTCAGGTGCGTGTCCAGCGCGCTGATGAGGCGCGCCATGCCGAAGTCGGCGACGCGCGCCTCCATGTCGCCGTCGAGGAGCACGTTGCTGGACTTCATGTCCCGGTGGATGATGTGCGGGATGCAGTTGTGGTGGAGGAAGCAGAGTCCTCTGGCGCCGCCGCGCGCAACCCGCTTCCGGCGCGCCCATGGCAGCCGGAGGGCGCGACCGTGGAGCGCATCCTCGAGGCTGCCGTGGCTCATGTACTCGTACACCAGCAGCCGCTCCTCGCCGATCTTGCAGTAGCCCAGCAGCGGCACCAGGTTCCGGTGCTTGATCTTGCCCAGCGTCTCCATCTCCGCCGTGAACTCGCGGTCGCCCTGGTAGCTCAGGTGGATCAGCTTCTTGATGGCCACGCACGACCCGTCCTTGAGCGTCGCCTTGAACACCTCGCCAAACCCGCCGGAGCCCACCAGGCTGCCGGCGGAGAACCCGTTCGTCGCCTCGATCAGCTGCGTGAAGGTGAGGCGACGGAGCTGCCGCTGGAATGTGGCAACGTTGATGCTCAGGGCCTCCTTCTCCGCCTTGCCCAGCTTCCAGATCGTCGCCGTCCGCGTCCCATCCTGCAAGCTGCTCAGCATCCGCGCCTCGCGCGCCTCCTTCCGCCGCGCGCGCGCCACCACGACGCACGCCGCCGCCAGGCCGCACGCCGCCACGCCGGCGACCAGGGCGGCCAGGATCGCACTCCACAGGGCACGCCGCCTGCCGGAACGGCTGCCTTCGTCGGGCTCCGCCAGCACGGAGGATGTCGCCCTCGGGGGCGGCCCGCACGGTAGCAGCGGCATGCCGCACAGGCCCGGGTTGCCCGCGTACTGGCTCGCCGGCAGCGTGCTCAGCTGCCCGAGCTGCGGGATCTCGCCGCTGAGGTGGTTGTCCGAGACGTCGATCTGAACCAGGAACGAGAGGTTGGAGAAGGAGTCCGGGATGCCGCCGGAGAGCGCGTTGTGCGACACGTCGAACACGCCGAGGTTGCGCAGCCGCCCGAGCGACGCCGGGATCTCACCGGTGAGGTTGTTCCGCGCCAGGTCCAGCACCTGGAGCACCACCATGTCGCCGAACTCCTCGGGGATGCCGCCGGAGAGCGCGTTGTACGACAGGTCCAGGTACTCCAGCGTCTGGTACCTTGTCCAGCCGCTGACCGTCGCGCCGGAGTAGAGCCGCGTGAAGTCGCAGCTCTTGAGAGTAGGTATCTGCAACAGCCGCTCCGGCCGGATGCCGGCGAACTCCAGCAGCCCGCCCACGCCCTTGCACGAGTTCCCCACGTTGCGCACGAACGCCAGCGTGTTGCCGGACAGGATCCCGCTCGGCGTCGTCGACCCGAGCTGCCGGCCGAGCCGCCGCGGGATCTCGCCGGTGAGCCGGTTGCTGTTAAGGTCCAGCCACATGAGGCTGCTGCAGTTGCCGAGCTCCTTGGGGATCACGCCCTCAAGGCTGTTGTTCGCAAGCTGCAGCACGGCGAGCCGAGTCAGCCGCCCGAACTCCGGCCGGATGGTACCGGTGATCCGGTTGCTCGTCAGCGACACCCACTCGAGGCCGGTGCAGTTGAACAGCTCGACGGGGATGTCGCCGCTGATGAAGTTGTTGTTGAGGATAAGAGTGCGGAGGCCCCGGCATTGCCCCAGCTCCGCCGGGATCCACCCCTCTAGGCCGTTGAACCACATCACCAGCTTCTCGAGGCCGCGGAGCTGGCCGAGCTCCGGCGGGATCGGGCCGCGTAGGTAGTTGATGCTGAAGTCGATCACCCTCAGCCGCGAGCAGTTGGCCAGACCCGGCGGGATGGTGCCGGTAACCATGTTGTCCGGCATCCGGAGCTCCTCAAGCGCCGCGCCAGGCGAGCAGAGCTCCGCCGGCAGCGCGCCGGAGATCTTGTTGCTGCTGAGGTCGGCGACCCTGAGGTTCGTGCAGGATGTGATCGTGCCAGGGAGAGAGCCCGAGATGAAGTTGTTGCTGAGCAGCAGGCTCTCGAGCGACGTCAGGTTGCCGAGCACGGCAGCCGAGAAGGCGCCGTTAAGCTTGTTGTTCGCGGCGTCGAGCAGCCGCAGCGCATGGCACGACGACAGCGACTCCGGGATCGGTCCCGAGATGTTGTTGCTGGACACTTTCAGAATCTCCAGCGACGCGCACGCGTTGCCGATGCTGTCCGGGATCTTGCCGTTGACGTGGTTCGACGAGATGTCGAACACCTCGAACCCGGCGATGCCGGCAACCGATGCCGGTATCGACCCGGTGAGGCCGTTGTACGACAGGTTGATCGTCCTGAGACCAGCGCAGCGCGACAGCGCCGGCGGGATCGCGCCGCCGAAGCGGTTCTCGGACAGGTCGAGCAGCGTCAGCGTCTCGGCGAACGACATCCTGGAGATGTCACCGGACAGGTTGTTGCCCGACACGTCGAACAACTGGATGCTCGGAGCGCCGGCGAGGAGCGACTCCGGGAACACGCCGGCGAGGTTGTTCCGCGCCAGGCGGACGTCGGTGAGGTTCGGGTAGCTCGCGAGCAGGTCCCCCGGAAGGACGCCGCCGAGGCCGCCGTAGGAGAAGTCCAGCGTCCGCAGCGCGTTGGGAAGGCCGAGCAGGTCGGCGGCGTCGGCGCGGAGCGCGCCGTTGCCGGACAGGTTGAGGTGCTGGAGCGTGTCGATGGCGGACAGCGCGGCGAGCGACGCGCGCCCGGCCACGAGGCCGCTTCCGGCGAGGTCGAGCCGCGTCACCCTCCCGTCGCCGCCGTTGTCACAGCCGACGCCGCGCCAGCTGCATGGGCCGCTACTCCCGCTCGGCTGCCAAGATGAGAGGGCTCCTCCAGGGTCTTTCTGGATGGAGGCCTTGAACCGGAGGAGCGCCTCCGCGTCCGTCGCCGCCACCGCCACTGGCGTAAACACAGACGACGACACGTAGATTGAGGATAGGAGGAGCAAGACGTGGATCATGTCCATTGTTGGGATGGCAGCTGGGCGACAATGGAGGGCGATCAGAGACGACAGATCGAATTTGGTCTGTGCTTAGCAGCATCAAAGGTACATGGTAGAAAGGAGGGAGAAAGGGGGACACAGAGAGAGAGAGAGAGAGAGAGAGAGAGAGAGAGCAATTGTTTGGTTTGGGGATCAGTAGAATCACCAATCACCGATGGATGCTTTAATCCGTGCTCTCTTTAGCTTGTGTTGGTGAGTTGGCGTTGGAACTCCTTTCACTTGGTCAAGGAAACATTCCTTCTCAGCGCCTTTTTCTGTTTCTTCATCCTTGCTTATATAGTGTTGGCGTCTCTCTGTTCTGTGTAGCACATGGAGTCATGGATGCAATAGCTGTAAATTAATCCAATAACATAGCCAGGCAGCATGACAAACCAGGTGCAGGGTCATGATACAATGGCTATGTCTCAACAAATTCCATGGCCCAAAATTATGTCAAAGGCTTTTCAAGAGTTCAGGACGAGTTTACCCTTCTTGGATGCTGGAAAGCATTCATGTTCACGTGGGAACCTGGGGACAAACCAGCCAGTTACCGGTTGTATCGGTCAGACCGGCAAGAAACTATTTAGGCGTAGAACCGGTAAAAACCAGTTGTTTTGCCCGAGAAACTACCGGTACTTACCGGTATCATCCCGGTTCCAACGCACTCCGTAAATAACAATCCGGTAATGACTCCACTTACTGGTCTTACATGTCTGCACCGGTAAATATCTGGTCCTCATGTATCCGTAGTGGAAATTCATCTCAAGCTTGTCAACCTTGTATGATACCGAGGAAACTTCCAATAATACTAAATGATTATAATTTCTGGCTTTATAAAGAAGAATAGATGCTATTTCGATCCGAATAACATGCAAGTGTTTTTGTATTGTGATGTACAAGAAAAAAGGATCTCTCCTAAAGGCTTTTTTGCAAATATTTTTGTGATGCCAAAACTGCTTTTGTTTGCATTGGGATCAACAACCACAGGAAGTAATCATGTGTGTGCATGAGGAAGGAAATAGGAGGGGCCTGTGTGCTCCATGCACTTGACAAAGTGAAAAAGCAGCAAATTCAGTGGTCCACCCAACCGAAACAAAAGCGGAGCTGATGTTGGCGATGATAATGCCCCCTCTGTGCTGTTGATCCTCTCATATAATTAAGTTAATCGCCTCCCATTTTTCTTAGTTAGGGCCTTTTGATTGATCAAGCATAACGCATATATTGTTTTGCATTCGTAATCTCGTAAGTTCATTTCATTATTAGTGGAGAAGTGGACACTCCCCTGATTTGGTTCACAAACTGTGAAAACTAGTGGTAAGTGCGGTTATGCAGTCCTTAGTTTCTTTGTGATGAGTCCAACGATCAGGCTGCTGATTTACAAGCTCGCTTACTTATTATTAATAATATTCCTAATAAAGTGTACTTTTTCTTATATGATTTCTATTACAGACTGGGAAATCTTATGGTTAAGAACAATTACCTTATTGGAAAAACAATTTAGAAATTAATTTCCTGACTAATTTTATTTAGTCTTCCTGCAAAGACAAAACCAATATCAAGGCATGTCAACGTCATTCGATGTCACGGTCCTATGTAGTGCATATATCATTGAACAATGTGGGTAGTGATGCAGCTACGGCATATTTGCTTTCATGGTGGTGGTGTTTATAAATCTAGGATGAAGATGCTACAAATCTACAATAATCTACAATAATCTTTCATGAAGATGCTTTCATGACCTTGAGCATGTGTAATATTGTAGACTTGACATGTCCCTAATCGTACCATAAAATAAATGTAGCTAGAGGTTTTGTGTCTCCTTGAGTGCTCAAGGTCATTTTCAGGCTTTCGCGCGCCGCACGTGTAATCATAATTATCGCCACAAGCATTAGCGTTGGCAAATCCAATTTCCAATGTGGGGTTGCAAGCTTTTGTGATGATTTGATGCCGGGGCTGATTGCTGATGTGGAAGAAACACACCTATAATTGTTGTGTTGATATTTGCCTCACCCTTTAGCAAACATGAGCACTGATCTAATTAAACTACGCATGGTCTTCTCTTTCTTTGTGGTGCTTATTGCACCCCTACACAAGATCCCCAAATTAAATACTGCTGGTATCTTGCTGCTGTATTTTTATGTAAATTATGCTGATAGTTTTTTATATGCTGCAATCGATCTGATGGTGGAGTGGAGGCATCCCAAACCGACTGCTTTACAGTGCAAATAATGTGCCATTACGAATGAAACTTAAAGCCTTACAATAATATTCAGCTGGAGACACATCTTTCGTAAGGGTGCTGCCGTGCTGGGGTGGCGCCATGGTGGGGTGAACCAAAGCCCCCATAAAGGTCCATTATTAGATATGCATCCCTAGAATTATAAGTTGTTAAAGAGATTAATTAAGTACCACATCTGATAACAAGGCAAGAAAAGAACTATACGCAAATGAAGTCCGGAGTCTTCAATCCATTCTTAACATTTCATTTCAAAGATGTCTGAATATTTTTTTTTAAAAAAGCACTTTTTAAGTTCTTTTTGGCGGAAATTTTATAAGAAACACTACGCCTCTTAGAGCAATTATTAGGTGTTATTACTTTGAATTCGACAAAAAATCCCCCAACAGATGACAATTGATAATAAAAAGAAAGTAGAACCGATCAACTTTAGATCATAGAAGAAAAACAATATTTCCGATATCTGCATCCAGGGACGCAACATATATATCGAAATGACATGGAAGGTTAATGATGGCTCCCTTCTCCGCATGCATGCCTGATGGGTTCACACTTCTCACATTCTCCTTTTTCCGATCCCCTCTAGTGAAAATAGCCACAAGATGCCCTTAACTTTTTATGAGCATGCATAGTTTACTGCTGCCACTCATGCTAACCTTTTCGATTAATTAACTTGCTAAAACACCTTTGAACTCAGCATCTATCCATCCTGGCATGTGCAGGTTGATGCAGATCTATCCTAAGAAGGCTCTGTTCAGATCATGACTGTAAATACGTGATCCTTCTTAGGACAATTTACACGAAGTTGTTACGTATTTACAATCATGTAAAAACATCAAGTACTAGAAAACACATTGTGTCACAATGTACACTCGATTATTGCACGCGTGGATGTACATGCTACGAGTACAATAGATTACCAAAAGCGAAAAGGAAGCATTTGCTTTATTACCTTGCTGGCTTTGGTCAAACAACATTATCATAATTTCTTTTACAAAGCTAACCCTCGCCTCAAGGTTTGTTCCTCCTATAAGCTACATTACCTTTTTTTTTCCCATCTTTTTAGCTAACTAGCTTGGCATCTCAAAAGTTCCAATGTTAACCTGCCTTAGTTATACTATGGTCCTCGAGACAATCATTTTTTACCCATATCATGTATAATGTGTTGTAACATGCAACAATGGATTATTGCTTACTTGGTCGACAACAAGCTTAATTCCATAATGCAGAGTCAGCTGATACCCATTAACCTGACAAAGCAAATTCACTTGCAGGGACGACCTATCATGATGGAATGTGTGATCGCTTTATGTCGTTGATAAAAGTTGAGATCTCGTTTATATATCTTTGCTAACTTGTAAAAATTAAAGTCCGATAGAAAAACATGCAAAATCTTTTAAATTTCGATATCTGCAGAGATCACTGGCGCTGGCTCATGATCCAATGTGCATGGTTATTTGGCCATCTGACAAGATCGATCTGTTCCCTAAAGAGATTGAAAGTGCACCTGTCACTAGCTATACACATTATATTATTACACTTTGCGTGATGTGATGCTTAGTAGTAATTTCAGGGGACCATGATTTGTGTCTACAAACCCATCATTTCTCTGGGAGAAGTATGATTTGGATCTTGAAATGTCGGTTTGAAATTCCAGTTGACAGGTTGCGCATAGTGGCCAGGATCATAGCTTATCTACCAATCCAATATGCCCTTAATCCTGGCATTCGATATTTCAGGCTACAGTCAAATCCTATGAATGTTTGCGCTGAATACAGGGACTTACATTGCTTGGTCTCTGAAAGTCTGAAATTGGAACTCCTGTCAGATATTATGATGAGAAAGCTAAATAACAGATGGTGCAAGTTTCTCAGCTTTAGTTGTCATAACTAAGCAGGCAATCGAATAACAAATGCTCATTAACCAAGGGATCTTCTGATCCGCCTGTCATGCAGAACCAGGTTTTGGCCAGAATTGCTTGTTGTGTTTCTGAAATCTTCAGTCTGGTTGCAATCATTTTAACAAGCACGGTGATTCTTTTTGACAAGGCAAACAAAAGATAAGATCATTGCTAGTTGATGATAAAATAAAAAAAGGGGATATCTGATGAAGGGCCCCCAAACCGGATCACAACTGAGGAAAAGCTTCAATCAAGATGATTGGAAATAACCTGTTGGATCAGAAAATTCAGGAGTCTGTTTCGCAAAAAAAAGAAGAAAAAAAAGAAAATTCAGGAGTCCAGATACATGTACTGACACGCTAAATGCTGAAAGCAAGACTTACTGCAGATTCAAGCTCACATTACTTGTTGCAACACGTGAGGTTAAATCCTGGGTAAGAAACACAATGTTCGGTCATTTAAAGTTCAATGGCAGAATCTGGCCTGCTGAAACGGGTTCCATGAATCATGATGAAGTTTTGAAGCAACATATCCCTCTTAATGAAATGGGTGATAAAGCACGTTCACGAAAAAAAAGATTTGAAGCAACGCCACAACAAAATTCACTCAAAGGTAGAGCAGCATTTACATATGCCGCTGTCCATCTTGTGAGGAGTCTTTAATGACAACACATGAAAATTTTGCTAAAATTTTTTGCCATATATCTAGCACTAGCTCACCGAGGGGACCCGGTTATTTGTGTGTTGATGTTTGAGCTTCTGTCCAGTTGTGCTAATTTGAGCTTTGCTTTGCGTTGAACCTCATGCAGTCATTGCTGGATCTTGTTAGTTATATTTGTTTAAGATCGATTAAACCATTGATTTCTATCATAGTACATGTTATATACAGCCTCTGTTGTCCGAAATATTGCAAATTTTATGTCAGAGTAGTAGCAACAGGTAGGAAAATTTTGCGCAGCTTTTATACTCAGCTTATTCCTAGTACAGTGTTTCCATTATGCAGGTCATCTTATATCCATCTTGTTGGAATGCACCTTCGACAACTTTCAGTTGAAAAATGACCTTCAATCCACAACATATATAGCAGCAAATGTTAGACCCGTTACTAGCATCAATACTGGATCTAATGGCTATCGTTCTAATTGGTGTTATCAACCGGTAATAAAAGGTTCTTCACGGGAGGGGTCAAATGGAAAGCATGGGTTACCTAAGTTAGATCTCTAGGTGAGATGATAAAGAAACTACATGTGAGGTTAGAGCTCGAATTCAACTCCTACACAACACATGTGTGCGTATTTGTATGTTCAAGCTAGATGCATAATTAGTACACAAATTTTGTAAATCCCACATAGATATATATCATCTCTCTAATTATTGCTCATTTGAAAGTCACAATTTGTGAGGACGTGTGGATGCAGATGACTCACCTGGAAGACACGCAAAAAATCACTACCAGCTGATCATTTGTTCCAAATTAGGTTTGAGCCGGTGTTTTTATCGGTGGAGTACTCTTCGGAAGGAAGAAGCACCACAACAGCCCACAAAGCTAAGAAACTCTCTACAAAGGCTAAGAACCCTTCAGCTAGGAAATAGAGATCTATTTCAATAATGATCAACCATCTCATCAGTTACATCAGTTATGGGGATATTTATAGGGGATTGTTCACCTATTCACGCCCGTTATTACATCTTTATACCCCTCAACAATATTCCAAGGGTACGCAGTAATTTCCCATTAAGATCCTACTTTACAGCTCAGCATGCGATTCGATCCCGGTTGTCACCTTCAGCCTTCGGTCCGAGTCAAGTGAGGGGCTTCGGTGACTCGTTTGATTTCCGTGTTCCATGAAAGGCCTTCGTCGACTCAGCCTTCGGCCAAGGGCCGAAGCCTCTCGTCCTTCATTCTTTGAGCCTTCGGCTTCGAGCCGATGTCAGTCCGGAAGTGTCAAGCTTCGGCTTTGGTCCTTCGGTCTTGGACCTTCGGCATAATCCAAAGGTGGCGTCCCTAACAGTTTTGGGTTTTATCGAAATTTTTTTGCTTATCTTGCAATTTAGCCGGACATTGTCATATCTTCTTTAAACCTATGTTTTTGGTGTTCACGAAAAAGTTCTTGCTCATCTTGCAATTTAGTCGGACATTGGCGTATCTTCTTTCTTCCCCCAAATTATCGTCTGCTTCCGTGCCACTAAGTCCCTAGCCCCAAAATCGCAAGATCGAATGTGTAATGGCCAGCCAATATCATTACATTAGGTAGATTAATAGGTTTATGCCCGTGCATTGCTATGGACTTTAAAAATTTCTCAACGCAATACATAGAGCACGGGAAAATATGGTGATGATCTTAGCAACAAAATATTTTCAGCCACATTGAGGTTCACCGGCATCAATTTTGCATAAACAGTATTCAAGCAAGCACGAACAAAGAACAGAAAAATAGATAATTCTAGCACATTATGATATCCAACTTCATGGTGAAAGGTAGGAGAACCAGCGTTCCGGTGACAAGTTCCACAGCACACACGCTTTCACTACCGGAATCAGGCACTTTGCCGAGTGTCCAGGATACTCGGCAAAGATACAATAACTCTCGGCAAAAGATTTGCCGAGCGTAACACTCGGCAAAAAGCACACGCCAGCGACTATATCGGCAAAGAGGACTTTGCCGAGAGCATTTTTTCGGGCACTCGGCAGAGGCTTTACCGAGCGTCAGGGGCGGCACTCGGCAAACGAAATTAACCGTGACGGCGTTTGGGCCCGTGAAGGCGTCTTTGCCGAGTGTCTGCGACCTGGCTCTCAGCAAAGGCTAGGATCTTTGCCGAGGGCCGGACACGTGGTGCTCGGAAAAGAAGTAATCTTTGCCGAGTGTCTGGTACGTGGCGCTTGGAAAAGAAGTAATCTTTGCCGAGTGTCTGCGACGTGGCGCTCAGCAAAGGCTAGGCTCTTTGCCGAGGGCCGGGTCCCTAGCGCTCGGCAAAGGTTCTCCATACCAGATTTTGCCGAGTGCCAACACTAGGCAAAGTAACCAATATTACTCATTTTAATATGTTTTTTCTATTTCATCCACACATATATATCAGAAAAACATATATCATCACAAAGACCACTACAAGTTTTACAAGACTTTAATGATGAAACTACTAAGCAATGAAAAACAGTTTTACAAGAGTTCAACGGATAAATTCACAAAGTTCACGAACAGTTATCAAATCCAATGATTATAAGTTCTCAACAAGTTCGCAATAATAGATCATTTGACTAATTTCGAAAACCATCACCAAGTTGGCTAATTACTTTGATTTGGAGATACATGAGGGTCATTTGAGGCCGCCGATTGATTCTGCATAAAATAGAAGAGATTACATGTGAGACAAGAAAAATAACGTTCATACATGACTAAAACTTATCCATACTCACAGGAGTAGAAAACGGATCAGAAGGTGGAGGTGGTGGTCGAGGTGGAGAAAACAACGAAGCTGGCGGAGTAACACCCGTTGCGGCGCCAAGGCTCTGCATGTAAGCAAGAATCTTGCTCATCCTAAGGCGCTCGGCCTCACGCTCGGCGCTCATCCTCGCCTGCTCGGCGCTCATCCTCGCCTCCAAGGCCTCACGTAGCCTCCTCTCTTGTTCTAGCTGGTCCTGCAAATTTTCACCCCAATGTTACAGTAATGCAAAGAAAAGATATATAATAATCAATAAACGACATATAGAGAAATAATAATCTGGAGTTCCTGTATCCGGTACTGTGGAGTGTCCTGCCGAGGTCGTATGGCTGGGCTCGCGCTGGTGCTCCTTGCTCTAATTTGAGATAGAGTAGGAGTAGAGGACGCGTCGATTGCACCGTCGGCAATCCAGTACCGTCCATGTTTCTTACCTCCTCCGACCCTCATGATGACTTTACCATCAAGGTCCTCGGTGGTCGGATCAAAATCTAGACCATGGACCTCCCTTGCCATCAATGTGTACTCACTGAGGCGGCTGTGGACGGTCGCGTTGCTGTATGCCTCTGGCCCGTCCTCCGGGTTGTAGTTGACATCGGACGTCGCCTTTCCCTTGTAGGCCATAGCAAATGCCTTGAAGAGGGTGCAAGGCTGGCCACCATGTGACGACGACTGCGAGAAAACCAGCAAGACAGTTATAAATCATGCATAATTGAGTGTTGGATTAAATAAACGAATTCACGTACCCATACTTCTGCGTATCCGCTGAGGCTGCGGCTGCCTTGATGGTGTGGTTTGCCAGGCATCATCATACGCCGCTCCCGGCAAGCGTTGGGCGACACCTCCCACTCGTCAGAGCACCACTTTTGCACCATCTGTTGCCAGCACTCGGGATGCGCAGCGCACCAATAAGGAATCATCTACAGGAAAATAATTAGATGACATATTAGAAGATTACATTAATCGTATGTAATGTAATGTCAAAAGGAATGAATACTTAATGTAAAAAGATGAAACATTAATATTCTATATTTTACCTGCAAGTACTGCTCCTCAGTCAACGACATGGTTCTTGCGTCCGTTTTGGTGACCTTCTCTCCAAGGATGGTGGCGTGGAAACTTATAATGGCCTGGAGACGCGCCTCATAGTGCATGTCCACGACTAGTTTCTTACAGCATCTGATAGCCACCACATCAGCCTTGGCCTCAAACCCATCCTAGCACCTGAAGAAATCGTGCATGCAAACACGATTACCATTCATTATTTCAAAGAATTTGCAATGATTGCGATGTATGTAGCACTTACCCATAGATCCTGCTTCACCCGCTCCGCCTTATTGTTGAATATCCTGCCATCCCGATCTTCAGTATCGGGGGCGGCGGCGTATTGCTCGAATGTATAGGGTGGCCCCACAACTCCAGCGTACTTAACCAGGCTAGGAAAGTGATCCCTGCACAGAAGACCGAGGATGCCATTGACGGAGCGTCTGTGAGCAGCACCTGCACTCTCCACAATCTTCCAGGACCTGCACAGATAATGTGCCATCACTTTTAGTTTATAATTTAAATTTGAACATAGGCAATGAAAACTTAAAAGTTTACTTACTTTTGCCCGTCGGGTCGAATCAACGGTCGTTTCTCGCTAGGTATCGGTCGATTAGGCAGACTCGCGGGACATGCACAAATGATTAAGAAAAAATATTAGTTTATACTTCGAATTTGAACATATAACATCAAGAGGCCACAAAAACATATAAAGTTACTTACCTCGCGAGTAGACGTGAGACGAACCAGAGGCCGTCTGCTCCGCCTCGTGCTCCTCCTGCGCGTCCTCGTCCTCCTCCTGCACCACATGCGCCTCCTCCTCCGTGTCGTCCTGCGAGGCCACCTGCGCCTCCGCCTCCGTGGCCTCCTGCAGGGGCACCTGCGTCATTCCCCTCCTCCTCTCAGACGACCCAGCTTCAGCGGACCTAGCCCTCTGGTTAAGCGACCTAACGCTCCTCATGCCACCCACCATCTTTGTTCAATCACCTGCAATTAAGAAGAGTAAAGCAATAAGTACAGATAAAACAAGACATACCTAGAAAGAGATGCAACGTAAATTAAACATAATTACATAATAATTTAGTATTACATTGATTAAAAATAATCTTCATAATCGGAAGCAGCTGGATCATAAGTCTCATCATCACTATCAACCATGTCATAATCAACACTATTTGAAGAATCAATATCGTCATTGGAATTGAGTAAATGTAATCGTTGTAGCATTTGTAAGTCCTTCGCATTCTGCACCTCATCCTCCTCATCCTCCTCAACAACCATTTCGACTTCCATTCCATCCACTTCGGTTACGTCTATCTCAAATCGTCCTTCTAGCCCCTCTTCTTGAAAGAACTCTCCGTCATATGTGTTGGGGTCTAAGTTATAATCTTCATCGTTTGGGACAGGTACTTTACCGTGCGGTAACACCTTGTGCACAACATATCACCCCTTAAGATGCTCTTTGGTTTGGCATGCATATGACAGATAATAAACTTGTATGGCCTGTTGGGCCACAATATAGACATCGTCTCCTGGTAAGACGGAATCCTGTTGAATTTTGACTAGCCCAAGATTAGAATATGTCCGTCTCGTTACTTCAGGATCAAACCAATGATATTTAAATATGACAGGATTAAGAGGTTTGGAACCACGAAAACTGAGTTTGTATATTTCTTCAATTCTTCCATAATACTCGACCCCATCAAGGCCAGGAGTAAAAACTCTAGTATTTGTGGTCTTCCGATTGGGTCGACTTGCCCCGTAGCTTGTTGTAGAAAAACGATATCCATTCATGTCATAAACAGAATATGACCTTGTCAGACCCGGGGCCACCGGGCTGGGCACGTTACGAAGTTTAAGCGATTAAGCCCGTCTTATCTCTTATTCATTTTGTTTATCTCTTGTTTATCCCGTTTAAATAGGAGATAGAGCTAACCAACACGGAGAGGATCTACTCGAGATGTGTTCTGGTGTGATCCCTCAACGGGAGTTGGTTAGCATTTTTGTAACTCTGACCTCTCGGATATATAAGGGAGGTCAGGGACCCCTCTCAAAACAGAAGATCATTAGGTCATTCTACAACAAAGGCAATACAAACCATACAGGACGTAGGGTGTTACGCTCCGTGCGGTCCGAACCTGTCTAAGTCTTGTGTTCCTTGCACCTTCGAGTTCCTGATCTCGGCGTCTCCTCACCCAAAACTTACCACCTTGGGCATATCCCTCGGTGGGCAGCCGGTTAAACACCGACAGCTGGCGCGCCAGGTAGGGGAGCGCGTCGAAGATCCATCGGCGAGCTCGATGGCATCGTTCAAATTCATCAGGTCAGTTCCCTCTCAGGGCACGACATTCGTTTTTGGTTCATGGGTCTGCGTCGCAGATGGTGCGGGCAGTTTCCGGCGATTCCTCGTCGACATGAAGCCAAAAACCCCCGTTGCGGATCTCCGCAGCGACCTCGACAAGTTCGTCGACGGGCTCGACAACTTGCCGCTCCACACTTTCGCAGCACAGATCGAGATGGAGTCCGCTCCAGCCTCGACTTCTTCTGGTGTTGCGGCAATTCCCCCTGGTTTGGACTCGTTCCAATCTAGGGATCTGCATAACCGATCTCAACTCGGCTTGTGCGAATCGGCCACTGACCTTCAGGAGGCCAACGCCTCTGGGTCCCTCTCCATGTTAGAGAAGGACCTGGACTTGCTACTCCAGGTCGGAAAGCTTGAAGCCACCGCGTGTCGGGGGGCTTCGGGTTGTTCCGGTACCGGTGATTTGGTGGTCACCTCTCTGTCGGAGGGGCACGTGGTGCACTGGAGGGGCATGCCGCTCCCCAATCTACTCGAGGCAGAGGGTCGACTCGTGGCCCACCTTGAGCCCTTGCCTTTTCAAGAGGGCAGTCCTTTGGCCACCGTGGCGGAAGGGTCGACTGAACTAGTCGACGAAAGTTCTCATGAGCTCTCCTCCCACCAGGTGCTAATGGCCGAAGAAGGCGAGGGCGATAAGGACCTCCTCATCATCAACTTTGAAGCGATCTCTAAGGATGAGATCACAGCCGACGCCGTTGACGAGAACGATGCCGATCGCGAAGCGCGGAGGGCCAGGAACAGGGCCCGCGCGATCCGGCGGAGGAGGGCCAACGAGCGAAGGCGATCTATGCATCGCGAGCTCGACCCTGAGTTTGCCGCCGTAAGCGAGCGGGGTTTCCGGACTCCGGTGGCCAACATCGCCAGGGTAACAGCCATCCTCGAGCGCAGCCATGATCTGGAAGTGCGTCAAGCGCTCCTTTATGCACAGAGGGCCTGGATCCAGTTGGATCAGCACAACCCGGCGCCCACCATCAGGGAGGAGCGCATGGGTGAGAGCCGGAGCCAGGCTCACAGCCGAACGGCTGGCGGCCGTCCTCGACACCAGCCCAGCAACGACAACGCTCACGGGAGCCAGACCCCTGGCGGGAGGCAGCAGCCACCGCAAGGGGGTCAGCCACGACAAGCCAATCATCGACTTCCTCTGGAGGATCTGCGCCAGGACATCAATGAAGGCCGCGATGCGCGGACCGTGATTTCTTCCAGGCGCAAGACCCGCGAAGAAGTCGAAAACGAAGGTACTGACTGTAGTGATCGATTTCCTGCTTTCTCTGCACGTTTCAGCATCTACAAGTACCCAGAGGGTTTGAAACCCATTGGCATCACCAAGTACGATGGCAAGCAGGCTCCTTAGCAGTGGCTCCGTTGTTACTCCACGGCTATCGAGGTAGCAGGGGGCTCTAACGTTACCAAAGTCGTCTACTTCCCGATGGCTTTGGATCCTGCGCCGCTCACTTGGCTGGAGAGCCTCGGCAGCAACTCCATCGACTCCTGGGAACGACTTAAGAAGGTCTTCATCGACAATTTCCAGGGAGCGATTGCTCGTGCAGGTACTCGACATGATCTTGCCCAGTGCAAGCAAGAACGGAACGAGCTCCTGCGGTCCTACACGCGTCACTTCTTCGACGTCCGCGCCACCATCGCGAACATCTTGGAGGAGGACATCATCGACTGTTTCTATAACGGCATCACCGACCCGAGCATATACAGGGACTTCGGGCGGAACAGGCCGAAAACTGTTGCGGGCCTTCGTGATATGATGCACGATTGGTCCGAACAGGAGGAGAAGATGCGGGAGCGGTTCCCGCGGCGTCACGATAGCAATCTGCGGCGCCCAAACGACAATCGCAGCGATAAAGGCCAGCGGGACTTTTCCGGGCCACCCCGGAAACGAAAGCCGGATGATGTCATCGCGGCTATCGATCATCCTTCGCGGGGCAAGAAGTCGACAACGCAGAAGGAGTTCGAGAAACTCCTGCAGAAGAAGTGCCCATGGCATCCGGGCGCTAGCCATGCCGCCATTGACTGCTACCACCTTCGGAGGACGTTCAGCAACACCGGTGGTGGAAAGAAGAATAAGAAGCTTGCTGACAAAGAACCCGAGGATGACGACCACGACGACCAGGGGCGCAATCCGAAGTTCCAGGATGCCTCGAAGGTCGTCAACGTTAGCTTCGGAGGAGATGAGGATTTCGGTTCCAGGCGGGACCAGAAGCTGCTTCTTCGGGAGATCTTGTCCATTGAGCCGGCGGTACCACGACCACTCCGTTGGTCGGAGGTCCCCATCTCATTCTCTCGTGATGACCAGTGGACGAGCTTTTCCGAGCCCGGTAAATTTCCCTTGGTCCTGGATCCTGTGGTGGCGGAGGTCAAGCTTACCAAGGTCCTGATCGATGGCGGGAGTGGGCTCAATCTCATCTTCGTCAGCACTTTAAAGAAGATGGGTCTGGATTTCAAGGATATGCTGGTTCCCAGCAAGTCCCCCTTCTACGGCATCGTCCCAGGTAATGCGGAGCACCCGCTTGGTACGGTGGTCCTCCCAGTCACCTTCGGCATGTGGGAGAATTATCGTACTGAATTCATCAAGTTCGAAGTGGCTACTTTTTACTCTTCTTACCATGCAATACTGGGTCGACCGGCACTTGCCAAGTTCATGGCAGTGCCGCATTATGTCTATCTGCTTCTTAAGATGCCAGGACTCGGTGGAGTGCTCACCCTCCGCGGCGACTTGAAGAAGTCGTACGACTGCAATCAGGAGGCGATCCAGTACGCTTCGACTACTCGCGTGCCAGATGCTTCGGGAGAAGTACTCGCGGCCGCGCAGCAGCTCTCCCAGACCGGGCTGGAGATTCCTTCCAAGAAGGCCAACAAGTCGAGCATCCAGTCGACTGATGATGTGGCCCTCAAGACGATCCAGCTCCAGGAGGGAGATTCATCCAAGACCGCCATCATCGGTGCGGGCTTGGGTGACAAATAGGAACTCACGCTCGTCAGCTTTCTTCGGGCTAACCGAGACATATTCGCATGGAAACCAGCGGATATGCCAGGGGTGCCCAGGGAGTTGATCGAGCATGCTTTGAATGTACACCCGAAGGCCACGCCTAAGAAGCAACGCCTGCGGAGGTTTGCCCACGACAAGCGTGAGGCCATTAAACGGGAGATCGCTAAACTTCTCGCGGCTGGATTCATTAAAGAAGTAATCCATCCAGAGTGGGTAGCGAATCCCGTCCTTGTAAAGAAAAAGAACAATGAATGGAGAATGTGTGTCGACTACACCGATCTCAATAAGCATTGCCCAAAAGATCATTTTGGGCTGCCGCGCATTGACCAGGTTGTCGATTCGACGGCTGGATGTGTCCTTCTTTGTTTTCTTGATTGTTACTCAGGGTATCATCAGATTGCGCTCAAGGAGGAGGACCAAATCAAGACTGCATTCATCACGCCGTACGGGACTTACACCTACAAAACAATGTCCTTCGGGTTGAAGAATGCAGGAGCAACATATCAACGTGCGATCCAGATGTGTTTCGCGGATCAGCTGCACCGGAATGTTGAGGCCTATGTGGATGACGTGGTCGTCAAGACCAGGGATTCCGATAACTTGATCGTAGATTTGGAGGAAACATTTAGCAGTCTACGCAGATATCGGTGGAAACTCAATCCCACCAAGTGCGTTTTTGGAGTACCTTCAGGGAAATTGCTCGGGTTCATCGTCAGCAACCGGGGCATCGAAGCCAACCCTGTAAAGATCACTGCCATTACTGATATGGAGGCTCTGGCCACAATCAAGGATGTGCAGAAGCTGACAGGTTGTATGGCGGCCCTGAACAGGTTCATCTCCCGACTCGGGGAGAGAGGACTACCTTTCTTCAAGCTCCTAAAACGCCAAGACAAGTTTCAATGGACAGAGGAGGCCGAGCGGGCTCTACAAGACTTGAAAATTCACCTCCAGTCGCCTCCGATCCTTACAGCTCTGCTACCGGAAGAGGATCTACTACTCTACATCGCGGCGACAACCCACGTTGTCAGCAGTGCTATTGTAGTCGAGCGAGGCGAAGAAGGACATGCGTTTGGAGTGCAGAGGCTTGTCTACTTCGTCAGCGAGGTCCTCTCCGAATCAAAGGTACAGTACCCAGCTGTTCAAAAGCTCTTATATGCAATTCTAATTACATCAAGAAAGTTGCGCCATTACTTCGACGAGTACAAGATCACTGTGATTACGGATTTCCCGCTGGCGGATATTCTCCATAATCAAGATGCCACAGGACGCATATCTAAGTGGGCAGTGGAACTGGGGGCTTTGTCAATCGACTTCAAGCCACGCACTACAATCAAGTCACAGGCTCTAGTCGACTTCATGGCTGAATGGAGGGAGAATCAAGTCCCAACCCCAGTAGACAAGCCAGAGCACTGGACCATGTATTTTGATGGGTCCCTCAAGCTCGACAGCGGGGGCGCTGGTGTTTTGCTTATCTCCCCGCGTGGCGAACAACTGAAGTACGTCCTTCAGATCCTATGGAAGGTATCCAATAATGAAGCCGAGTATGAAGCCTTGCTTCACGGGCTTCGTTTGGCGATATCACTAGGGATCAAGCGACTACTCGTATATGGCGATTCTCTTCTTGTTGTTCAGCAGGTCAATAAGGAATGGGACTGCAACAAGGAGACAATGGATGCATACGTACAGGAAGTGCGCAAGCTGGAAAGCAAGTTTTCCGGCTTGGAGGTTCACCATGTGTTACGGGAGCACAATGTTGGTGCAGATATCCTGTCCAAGTTGGGGTCAACGCGCGCTCAAGTCCCGCCGGGGGTTTTCGTCCAGGAGCTCGATCAGCCATCCATCAAGCCTTCTCCACAGGTAACCATCGACTCGGGTTCCCAACAACCCGATCGAGAGGTTATGGTGCTGGGGGAGGACTGGCGAGCGGCCTTTATCGACTTCATTCAAGACCAACGGCTACCAGCGGGAATCGACGCCAGGAGCGCTGACGCGGCTCGCATCTTGCGAAGAAGCAAGGGTTTCGTCCTGGTCGACGGCAAGCTCTACCGGCGTGCTGCTCGGTCAGGAGTTCTCATGAAGTGCGTCACGAAGGAAGATGGTTACGACATACTGCGGGAGATCCACGAAGGCGTCTGCGGCAACCATGCGGCTTCAAGAACGCTGGTTGGGAAAGCATACAGGGCCGGCTTCTGGTGGCCCACTGCAGTCACCGACGCGGAGGATCTCGTGCGCAGGTGCCAAAATTGTCAATTCTTCGGCAAACAGACGCATGTCCCAGCTCATAGCCTCATCACCATACCTCCATCCTGGCCTTTTGCCTGTTGGAGCCTTGACATGATCGGGCCCTTCACGACGGCACCAGGCGGCTTCACCCATGTTCTGGTGGCTATCGACAAGTTCACTAAGTGGATCGAGTACAAGCCGATAGCCAAGCTCACGCCAGACCGGGTCGTCGACTTCATCTCAGATATTATGCATCGCTTCGGCTTCCCCAACTCCATCATCACGGACTTGGGGTCAAACTTCACGGTGAACCAGTTCTGGGAGTTCTGCGAGAATGCTTGCATTGAAGTTAAATATGTCTCGGTTGTACACCCCAGGGCTAACGGAAAAGTCGAAAGGGCGAATGGCTTGATCATTGATGGCCTCAAGAAGAGACTTTATGATGAAAACAGCAAGAAGGGAGGCAAATGGGTGCACGAGTTGCCGCATGTCATCTGGGGGCTTCGGACTCAGCCCTCCAAAGCCACAGGACAAACATCTTTTTTCCTCGTGTATGGATCCGAAGCTATTCTACCAGCCGATATCATGTGGAAGTCGCCAAGGGTCGAAATGTACAGCGAAGGCGAGGCGGACGAGGCGCGGCAGCTAGAGCTCGATTCTGTGGAAGAAGCTCGCTGTACCGCCCTTGTTCAGTCAGCCCGGTACCTGCAGGGGATCCGGCGATACCATGATCGCAACATCAGGGAGCGGTCATTCAGCGTCGGTGATTTGGTCTTGCGTCGTATTCAGGACGAGTCCGGCCTCCACAAGCTCAATTCAAGGTGGGAGGGCCCGTTCGTCGTCAAGCAGGACACAAGGCCAGGGTCTTATTGACTACAATTCCCCGAGGGTCGCGAAGTCCCGAACTCCTGGAACGTTCAGAACCTGCGCAAGTTCTACCCTTAAGTCGAGGCCCGGTGATCGCTAATTCCCCGGGGGCTCAGAAGATCTCCTTCTCCCGAATCACTTCGGGGGCCATGAGCCACATGACTCGGGTTGTACATGCCTTCTTACTTCCACGATGGCCAGTGTCACGTGCAAACATATATATATCAACTTCTTGTCGTGCATGACGCGGAGGCTACGGCCACGGTCATCCCCCTTCGACTTTCATTTCCGACAGAGCCCTCGGCTCCGGCTAACTCCTCGGCACATCGAGTTCCGCCGCGACCTTCGATGGTCGCATGCGACAGCAGTCGCACTTTTTCCAACACAGTCGATCCGCTCAACTGGCTTACACCTAGTATGTTGGAAAGGCTCGTATAAAGAGCCACATCGACTACATCCTGAGTGGCTGCACTCAGAACAGTCTTGTTTTTGCCAAAAGGAATGGCAAGCTCGCGGTGCTGCCCGCACTCGCTCCTTGCAAGCTTGATCCGTCCGTCCGGGTCTTCTCCAGCTTACGGAGCACGCTCACAGCAGGAGCGACCTTCGACTACACCCCGGCCGCCGCACTCGGGACAGTCTTATTTTTAAGCCCTACGCACGGCAAACCCGCGACGATGCTCGCGTTCTTTCCTAACAAGTTTAGACCCGCTCGATCGAGTTGTGGCTATTCTGTTAGACGAGTACTAGCTGCCCTTCGGGTCGTTGCACCCAGGGAGGCGTCTACTACTTGAGTCTCGTAAGCCTGGATCCCAATTCAGCTAGGACACGCAAGCAAGTAGAGATGTCGAGTAAAGCATTTACATAAGATAATGATTAATTGTTTCATACACCCTAATCCTGCAGTACACTGTGTACAATTTGCTCCGCTACAGGTTGGGCCTCTTGCAAGTACTCTTCGAATCGCTCGTCTGTGCAGTCCGCTGCCATCCCTTGCGCAAAGATGCTCAGCTGCGCATTCGGCACGAAGGACTTTACATAGGCGAGAGCATTACTCAAGCACGCAACTGGAGCTTCGGACAGGAACTTCAGCATTTTCTTCGGGGCCTCGCGGAGCCGCTCCAGCAGGGGCCGCGGGCCTGCTTCGCCTTCTTCTGGCGGATCCACCATGTCCACCAGCTCCTGGGCGGCCCCCCGGAGGTCCTCCAGCTCCTTGCGCAGCTGCTCGTCCTTCTCGCCCAGCGTCTTGACTTGCTGAAGGCAGTCGACGAACTGACGTTCAGTGTCGCCGATCACCTTCTGCAGCCTTTCAACGTCATCTGTACGACGATACACCATATTCTTCACGTTAGTAAGCAGCTCCTCTTTGTGTTTCGTTATTTTTCTAAGCTCTGTGGTAAGGGTACTTCAGCATCTAAGGCAAGTAACTAAGGAAAAGTACTCGAAGGGAGCGAGGGCCTACCTTGGTGCGCCTTTTTCTCTGCCTTGAGCTGCTCCTGGTACTCTGCTTGTTGCTCCTTGAGCTGTTGTTGGAGCTCGGAGTTGGCCTTCTCCATGTTTTTCAGGTCATTCTTGAGCAGCCAGGTCTCTCGAGTCATTTCTTGCTTCAGTATATCAAGCTCTCGCTGCAGATAGCAATTCTTCGTGATTTCCTCGGAGATGCGCTTGTCCAGGGCAGCTAGCTCTCGCGCGTCACTCACGACCGCGCGGAGTTTCTCCGACTTCTTCTGGGATTTGGTGATCACATGCTGCGCAAAAGGGGGAGAATGAGTCCTCAACAACTCTCTAATGTGCACATCTAGAACATTACCCGAGTATTACCATGGAGAAGTCGTATAACTCCTTGAAGGTGCTCTTGAAGGTCTTCAGGTTCTCTGCCGACAGCAGGAGGTCATCCACCAGGTCGGTGGTGATGACGTTCTGGTGCCCTGGCCCGGCCCTCAACACCTCACGGGGGCCCCCCGAGGGTCCGGCGGCATCTCCGGACGGCCGCGGCTGGACACCTGCAAGCATACAAAGTGGTCAACACATTATGCCCAGACCTCGGCAGCCAGTCACGGGCGGGTAAGCGCATACCTGTGCCATCGGTATGAGCGGCGTCAGGGACCTCGACTTGTTCTCCGCCACTGGGTCCGGCTCCCTCTTGCCGGGGCTCGGGGGGCGGCAAGTCGGGGAGCGCTGCATCCGCCTCAGGGGCCACCTCCGCGGGTACTGGCCCCCCAGGCGCCGAGGGCACGGAGGCTGCAGCAGTCGAGGCAGGCCCCGCACCGGAGGGATCAGCGCGGGTTGATGGCTCTGGGGCCGCTACAGCCGTGCCCGGCTCCAGCTGTAGTTGTACGGCGCTCGCCGCCCTCATGACATCAAAGACATTGTTATCCAAGTGGGCAAAAGCAAGATTTTCAAGCGACAGGAGGACAACTCACAGTGTCGACTTCTTTTTGGCGGCCTTCTTCACCCGCCAGGCCCGTCGAGGAATGCCCGTTGCTGACGGCGAGGCCTGGCCGGCCGATGGAGGGGTCCCCGCCACGGCAATTGTCACCGCAGCGGCGGCGGTGGGGCCTGTTTCCACCCCTTCGGGTTCAGTCCCGGGTGGTGGAGCAGGAAGACTGCAAGTGGATACTGTCAGTATTCAGCACCATTGATACTTGGCAACTAGCCAAAACAACAACTCAGTACCTGGAGGACTCGACTTCTTGGGCCTTGCGTTTGTGCACTTGCCGCTGGCCCTTTGGCACCGGAGGTAGAGCGCCGGCCAACTCCATGCTCTGGTCGGAGGAGTTGTCCCGGTGCGGTTCGCCTTCGGCTCCTCCTTCCGCATGCGAGTCCACGCATTCGGCGGACTCGCTGCTGCCTTGGGCCGCGGCAAGGCGAGCCTTCTTGGCCGCCGTGGCTGCAGCAGGGCGCGGTTCTCCTTCGGCTTCTCCTCCCGCCTGCGAGTCCACGCGCTCGGCAGACTCGCTGCTGCCTTGAGCTGCAGCAAGGCGAGCTTCCTGGACAGCAGAAGGGAGGAGATGATATGCTCGGGGGAGGTCAGGCTGCGGTGGGTAGTTGCAATATAGCTCCGTGTGCCCCTGCAGAAAGTCCTTCAGTTCAGCGCCGGTGCAGTAGCAGATTTCTTCAGTGAAAGAAGTCGAATACTTACCGGCGGGGGCGGATTTCGCGCGGAGAACAAGGTGGGCACGTACGGCACGGCGTTCACGTCCAGCAGCACCCGCTGAACTCACTAGAGCGCGACTTCGTCTGGCACCTCCTCTGTGCACATGCGAGAAGGGTCAGCGGGGCCGGTGTACTCGAAGCCTAGGCAACAGCGTTGTTGGATGGGTTGGACGCGGCGCTTGTAAAATGAGAACATGATGGAGGCGCCGGTCACCCCCTCCTTCTTCTGTGCCTCGATGGCCTCCAGCAGCTCTCTGACTTGTATCATCTCCATGCCGGAGGGTTCAAGGTTCCATTCCCCCCTCACCACTGGCGGTCTGCTCGACTTCGTTGGCAGGTGGAGAGCATGGTTTTCGATGTAAAACCATAGGTTTTTCCATCCAGGAAGGTTTGAGGGGAATTTATATGAAAGATATTTTTCGCCGGCCTGCTGTCGCAGTTGGATGCCGGCGCCCCCCACCACGGCTAGTTTCTTTATGGTAGGCTGGGGTTTGACGCGGAAGAGGAAGCGGAACAGATCCCAGTGGGGTTCAATTCCGAGAAATGCTTTGCAGAAATGGATGAAAATAGAAATATGGCAAACAGAATTCAGGTTGAGGTGATGGAGCTCAAGCCCGTAGTAGTAAAGAAGGCCATGAAAGAAGGAACAAGTGGGGAGGGCCAATCCCCGTTCGGCAAAATGGAAGAATGTGATGATTTCGTCGATATTCTCCATGGGGAAGGGCTCACGGAACGAGGGGCGCCAGTTGACAAGGTTCTTCTCTTGCAGCAACCCCTCGGAAACCAATTTTTTCAGATTGTTGAGGGAGCACTTACTGTGTGTCCACCCCGTTGTCAATGGCTCCGCATCCTTCTTCATTTCTTCGATCTCTGATTTCTTGGACGCCATCTCTGACACGCCGGCCACGAGATGCTCGGGGGCTGCGGGGAGAGGGGCGGGGAGGTCGGAGTGGGAGGTTTTCTTGGGGGGAAGGCGGCGGCGTTTGGCTCAGATTGGGGTTTTGGTGGTTTTTGGCGGAATGCGGATTGAAAGCACAATTTTCCCTCCTATTGTCGCGGGGTTAAGTAACCAGCGGGATGGGGAAAAGTTGCTGTTCTGAAGTCCAAGAGTCGTTTTGTGGAATATTCTGAAGGTGAGGGGTCATTTGGTGACCTGATTGGATTAAATATTCGATTAATCATTTTTTCAGGGCTAATTAGCCCGAAAAAAGGGGATTTTTTTCGAATCTTTGGTCTAATTACATCATTTGTATCATCACTTTGGTCTCCCCTTCAAGTGTCATTGTTTAGCCTGTATGCCACGATTTTTGGACCCTTATCTCCAATTTTGTGGGATTTGGATTTAAGGCTCGGGGGCTGCAGGGTACGTGGCATCGACTACTTATTTTTGAAATTTCTTTGAAGGATAAGGAGGATTACAGATTAATGGGACCCTCAGCCTGATTCTCCGATTCAACCTAAGGCTCGGGGGCTACTCCATATGGAGTGCGATTTTTCAATCGCACACCATAGCAGAAATAAAATTCGGGGCATGAGCACCTCATAGCTTCGATGCAGCCAAGCAAGTACTCGAAGAAGGACTTCAAGACGAAGCTTCAGAAGAAGTCGAAGACTGCTTCGAAAGTACTCGATAAGCCTGCAGTACTCAGCTACGAAGAGCTCGGGGGCTTGTCAGACCCGGGGCCACCGGGCTGGGCACGTTACGAAGTTTAAGAGATTAAGCCTGTCTTATCTCTTATTCATTTTGTTTATCTCTTGTTTATCCCGTTTAAATAGGAGATAGAGCTAACCAACACGGAGAGGATCTACTCGAGATGTGTTCTGGTGTGATCCCTCGACGGGAGTTGGTTAGCATCTTTGTAACTCTGACCTCTCGGATATATAAGGGAGGTCAGGGACCCCTCTCAAAATAGAAGATCATTAGGTCATTCTACAACAAAGGCAATACAAACCATACAGGACGTAGGGTGTTACGCTCCGTGCGGCCCGAACCTGTCTAAGTCTTGTGTTCCTTGCACCTTCGAGTTCCCGATCTCGGCGTCTCCTCACCCAAAACTTACCACCTTGGGCATATCCCTCGGTGGGCAGCCGGTTAAACACCGATAGACCTGACCCTGTAGGCAAAGCCATCGGCAACCTGTCTCAAATTGGCACTCACCCTATGGCCCTGCTGTTTGAACCAAGAAATAAAATCGGGCAATCCATTTCCCGCACCCTGTCTGAGAAGGGTATCACATTCCTGATGGGTAGAATCCCTTGATCGACGCCAGAATTTATGAACAAATTGCTCCATGTACGGCAGCACCTCGTCAAGGTTGGTCAACACATATAGCATGATCTGGCGCCACTCTTCATGTGTCAATGTCTTGGTGGTCGAACCACTTGCACTTCCGAGTTGCCCTCGAAAAAGGCTGAGGTTCGATTCATTTTCGCTAGCATTGTAACGAGGTGGTGGATTATGCACGCTAGGGAGGTTGTCACCATAGTATGTTGTTGTGAAGTTCAACACCTCCTCCAGAATGTATGCCTCTGCAATGGAAGCCTCAATTTTGCATTTATTTCCATATTTCTTCCGAAGAACCTTTAGACATCTCTCGATTGGATAGCACCAATGACCCTGCATAGGACCCCCCATTCATGCCTCATACGGGAGGTGCAAAATCATATGCTCCATCGGATTGAAGAAGCCGGGTGGAAAGATCTTCTCCAACTTACAGAGCAACACCGGTGCCATTATTTCCAAGTCTGCAACCACGGTCCTAGATAACTCCTTGGCACAAAGCTGGTGGAAGAAATAGCTCAACTCTGCAAGCACTAGCCAGACATTCTCATGGACATACCCTCGGACCATCGCCGGAAGAAGCCGCTCAATCCATATGTGGTAGTCATGACTTTTCATCCCTAAGACTCGCATAGTAGATAAGTTGACCCCCCTACACAGATTAGCTGCATACCCATCAGGGAACATCAACGTCTTGATCCATTCTAGTACTTCCCTCCTTTGGGGCTTGGTCAAGACGAAATCGGCCTTAGGCTTTCTCCATGTCTTACCGCGACCAAGAGGCTTCATCTGTAAGTTTGGTCTATCACACAACGTTGCCAGATCCACTCTAGCCTTAACGTTGTCCTTTGTCTTACCGGGAATGTCCATCATTGTTGCCCAAAGTGCCTCAGCCACATTCTTTTCAGTGTGGATCACATCAATGTTGTGTAGAAGGAGAAGATCATCATAATAGGGGAGCCGAGTCAAGCCTGACTTATGAGTCCACATATGGTGCTGGCTATATCCCACAAAGCCACCTTCTGGATTGACCACGAGATCATCTATCTGTTGACGGACCATGGCAGTACTCTTCATCGGAGGTGCAAGATCTGTCACCACGACACCTTTAGTGAAGTTCTTTTGGTCTCATCTGAATGCATGGTCATGAGGGAGGAATTGCCGATGTTTGTCGAACGCCGAATACTTGCCACCCTTCTGCAACCAAATGAACCTAAGACCTTCCTTGTATACTGGGCATGGGAACCTCCCGTGAACATACCAGGTGCTGAATATCCCATAGGCCAGCAAGTCATGCATTGAGTATTGGTACCAAACATGCATTCTGAAGTTTGTCTTCGTGGCCCGGTCGTACGTCCATACCCCTTCCTTCCAAGCACGGACCAATTCATCAATTAGAGGCTCCATGAACACACCCATATTATTCCCCGGATGACCTGGAATAATCAACGACAATAATATGTTCTGTCGTTGAAAGCATACGCCTGGTGGGAGATTGAGGGAGATAGCGAATATGGGCCAACATGTGTACGTGGCAGCCATCATTCCATAAGGATTGAACCCATCTGTTGCCAACGCAACGCGTACATTACGAGCCTCTCTGGCTTTCTCACGATGAATGCTATCAAAGTGGGTCCATGCTTCACCATCGGACGCATGAACCATCTTGTCAGGTTTGTATCGTTTGCCATTTTTGTGCCATGTCATCTGTTTCGCGTATTCCTCAGTCATGTATAACCACTGGATCCTTGGTATGAACGGAAGGTGACGTAGGATTGTCACGGGGATGTCAAGCTGCCTATTGCGGCCATCACCGGAGGCTACCTCCATGAACCTAGAGGCTTTACACTTTGGACAGTACTTTAATTCCGCGTATTCTTTCCTAAACAGGACGCACCCCTTCGGACAAGCATGTATCCGGTCATATGGCATCTTGAGTGCACGAAGGAGTTTCTGTGCCTCGTACATGCTCTTCGGCAAAATGTGATCCTCCGGAAGCAGGCTGCCAATAACTATCAACATGCCATCGAAGGTGTCTCGACTCAAGCTATATTGCGACTTTAACGCCATTATGCGTCCAATGGCATCCAGTTGAGAAACCTTTGTCTGTCCATGAAGGGGTTTCTGTGCCGCGGCAAACATGTCATAGAACACCTTTGCGGTTGCCTCTGGCTCCTCCTCCGTACGTCCTTCAGCGAATTGTGCCTCGTGATAGTCATTTAGCATGTCCGCTGCACCGGCATCGGCATCATAATCCTCCACGCGTGGTCTCACCACCTCCTCTCTCATACAACCGTCTTCACCGTGGTAGACCCACCGGGTATAGCTTGCCGTAAATCCATTCCACCAAAGATGTTCCCCCATTATCTTCTTTGTTTGTCTCTTCCTGTTTACACATTTGCTGCATGGACAGAATAATTTACTCGCTCCTTTAGCTGATTCACCAAACGCCCGTTCCAAGAAAGCATCGGTCTTGTCGATCCATTCATCGGTGACCTGACCCTGACCTAAGTGGCCACTGTACATCCACTCACGATCTTCCATACTCTAAACCTATACACCCGGGCGGCGGCGGCGGCCGAGGCGGCGGGGGCCCTGGATTAACTACATCATAAATCAGAAATGCGGTTCTAATCCTATAGTGTATCAGCTAGTTCGGGTAAAATGTAGTTGGTTATATTGCCCATATATCTATAAAATTCATCAGGATATTTCAAAATGATTACTGAAACCTCTGAGAAACACATACTTTAAATTTGTACAAGTTGAAGGTGATCTGGCCAGTGCGGCGGCCGGGGGCGCGTCAGGGGCAGGGGCGCGGCGGCGGCGGGGGCAGGGGCGCGCCTGGGGTGGGGGCGGCGGGGGCAGGGGCGCGGCGGCAGGGGCGGTGGGGGCAGGGGCGCGGGGGCAGGGCCGCGGCTGGGGCGGGCGGGCGGCGGGGCAGGGGCACGGCGGCTGCGGGCGCGTCGGGGGCAGGGGTGCGGCGATGAACAGTAGCGCGGTGGCAGGGGCGCGGCGGCGGCAGGGCCGCGGTGGGGGCGGGGGCGGCGGGGGCAGGGGTGGCGGGGGCAGGGGCTCGGCGAAAGGCGGGCGGGGGGGGGGGGGGCGGTGGCGGGCGGGCGGCGGGGGCAGGGGCGCGGCGGCCGGACGTGGCGGGGGCCGGGCGCGGTGGCGGGCTGGCGGCGGCGGCAGGGGCGTGGCGGGCGGCGGTGGCAGGGGCTCCGGGGGCGGCGGCTGCGGGCGGGCGGTGGCGGGGTCCGGGCTAGGGGGGCAGGGGCGCGGCGGGAGGGGAGAGATTGTCCGATGCGGGCTGTGAAGGAAGCGCACTAATCTGAGAATAACTTGTGCCTCTTTGCCGAGTGTCAGATTTTGGACTCTCGGCAAAGACATCTTTGCCGAGTCTCCACGATCAGACCCTCGGCAAAGACCTCTTTGCCGAGTGGCCACGATCCGACACTCGGCAAAGAGGCACAAGTTATTCCTATACGCATGAGACTTGTGCGCTTCCTTCACAGCCATAACGACACTCGCGCCCCTCCCGCCGCTCCCCGTGCACCCCGCCGCCCGGCCCCCGCCGCCCGGACCCCGCCGCCGCCAGTCCACCCCCGTCGCGTCCGGCCGCCGCGCCCCTGCCCTCCCTCCCCCCCCCCCCCCCCCCCGCTGCACCCCAGCCCCCTCCCTGCCGCCCGGCCCCCGCCGCGTCCGGCCGCCGCGCCCCTGCCCCCCTCCCCCCGCGCCCCTGCCCCCTCCCCGCAGCCCAGACCCCGCCGCCGCCAGCCCCCCGCCGCGTCCGGCCGCCGCGCCCCAGCCCCCTCCCCGCCGCCCGGACCCCACCGCCACCAGCCCCCGCAGCCCGGCAGCGCCTCCTCCCCCCCCCCCCCCGCCGCGCCCCTGCGCCCCTGCCCCCGCTGCGCCTCCGCGACCCTGCCCCCACAGCGCCCCTCCCACCGCGCCCACGCGGCGCCCTGCTAGCCGCGGCCCACTCATTTTTGTTCACATATTATTTGATAACTTTTTACTATCTTATGAGCAGCATCACCCTCCGCAACGAATCCTCCGATACCGACCCGCTCCCAGAGGGCACCGCCTCGGAGATCACGACCGTCGACACCACCACGGAGACCAGCGCGCCTCCTAGGAGACCGCCACCAGAGAGCTTCTCCCGAAGCGTGCCGACACGGGGACCAGCGCACCCATCACCACCAACATCCCCCGCGCATCAGGATCGGGTAGCCCCCATTGTAAAGTGCGTTTGCTGGAATCGTCGTATTCTTCCTATATCTGCATCAGCAAACCAGGCGTATTCACGGGCGAAGTTTCTCTTTGTTTGCTTTAGTGGTAGGGTTGTATCAATTTCTGTTTTCTCACATAACCCAAGCTGGTCAGCACAGATGAAGTGGCCGGGGTGGGTGAAGCTGTTTACCTGCTTCGGCGGCTGCATCCCCTGCAGCGGCTGCAATACCAACGTAAACTACTGTAGCACGGTAAACAACTACGGGGGGCAGGAATCAGAAGGGACCCGGGCCCCTAGTAAGCCAGCTGAAATGGCTGATTTAATATCTATGTAATCATTAATGGCGTTGTAATGTAATGTCTGTGAACTTTGTGAATTTGTCCATTGAACTCGTGTAAAACTATTTTGCAGTGCTTGTTAACTTCGTCGTTAAACTTTTGTAAAACTTGTGTTCGATCAGCTTGTTTGATGCATCTGTTTACATATATTACCTCCATTTTGATATTATAAGGTGTATTTCGTTTTGTGAGGATAAGGTTTTGACCAAAAGTTACTCTATTAATATTTCATTTATGTGATGCAAAAGTATCTTCAAATATGAATCTAATGCATCATCTTTGTGTCATAAAAATTATGTACTACAATAGGCTAATTGCTGGTCAAAGGCTTGTCCTTAACGAATTATATATTAAAATTATATATTAAAATTTTAAAAGGAAGGAGTAGATTGTTCCCCAGACGAATGCGAGATTCCGAAAGCTTTATTTTTTTTATGTGGGCAGGGGCAGATGATTTACTTCTGTATCCGTGATCAATCAGGTCTAACATAATGGCATTTTTGTAAAATGACGAATGCATGAATTTGCGTTTATTTAATAGTGGTAGAAGCTATATCTAATGGCCGTGTCATTGTCAAAAACATGAAGTGTTGTAACAGATCGAGCAGTAGTAGGTTGTAACTGTCTTTTCAGTTTGCGCCATGTACCTATACATACATTTGGGACGGAAGCATTGCCCGTATAGCCATGGCTGCATTGACAACTAAAATTTCCTGGTTTATTCTCGCAAATACCATAGCAAACATATTCGAGTTTTAGGAATTGACAGCCAATATTCCATTCTTGGGTAGATTGATAGTAATACAGATGCATGTGTGCACGGTTTCAAGCCGCACCTAAAGAATGTCACTTGATGGCCGTAAAGCGAATTATGAGATACTTGAAGTATACTCCAAATATTGGTCTTTGGTATCCGAAGGGAGCTCAATTTGATGCGGGTTGGTTATTCGGATTTCGATTATGCCGGTTGCAAGATTGATAGAAAGAGCACTTCCGGTGGATGCCAACTTCTTGGTTGTTCTCTTGTTTCATGGTCTTCTAACAAATAAAATTCTGTGGCTCTTTCTACCGCCGAAGCTGAATATACTTCGGCGGGGAGCTGTTGCGCTCAATTATTATGGATGAAACAAACTCTTCTTGACTATGGCATTGATTTTAAGAATATTCTTTTGTTATGTGATAATGAAAGTGCTATCAAGATTGCCAACAATCCTGTACAACACTCAAGAACCAAGCATATTGATATTTGGCATCATTTTCTTAGGGATCATGTTAGCAAGGGAGATATCAAGATTGACGGAATTGGCACTAATGATTAATTGGCCGATATCTTTACCAAGCCGTTGGAGGAATCACGCTTCTGCAAACTTCGCAATGAACTCAATGTCATTGACTTCTCAAATGTGGCTTGAGACATGATACATATTTCACATTCATGCTTTTTACCTTTATGAGTAAACTCATTTTAATGCATTTCATACATGTCCCACATTCCATGCATGAGGTCTCAAAGTTCTCAAGTTCAAGCTATCTCCTTATGGCCAAATCTTCAACAAATTGATTATTGGATATCATGGATTCATCATGAAATTTGAATAATTTTGTGGTATTGGAAGATTTTGGATTAACATCAGCTAGTTGGACAAGGAATTTGGACTCAGACTACTCAAACCGGACTGTCCGCATGTCGTAAACCGGACTGTCCGCGAGATTGGAATTTTCACACAGAAACTTTCCCAAAACCGGACTGTCCGCCATTGGTACACCGGACTGTCCGCCTGTTGTTGACCGGACTGTCCGTGAAATAGAAACTTTCCACACAGAAACTTTCTTCAAACCGGACTGTCCGCCGGTAGTCACCGGACTGTCCGGTCGGGCCGATTTTTGCCCTGTAACCCTAGCGCCGGGCACATAATACCTCCTCACCTCTTCATTTGTTCCCATCTGCCCAAAATAATCACTCCTCTCTCTTTTCCTCACCTCACACCACAAGATCCCCTCCTCCAAAAGTTGATTTTTGGCCGGATTTGCGGACCCTCCGCTTCAATCCCCGGACACTCCGCGATCCCCTCATGTCTTCTCGATATCCCCTCGTCATGTCCTCTCGGTATTGAATCGAATCCCCCTCTATTTCTTTCGGATTTCTCTCTTTTTCCTAGGGTTTGAGTTGGGGGGATCTCTCATTCTATCACACGTTTGGATGTATGCTTTGGGGCTCTTGTTAGTTATGTTGAGAGGATCGTTTGTCTATGATTTGAGGATTTTCTCACGGTTAAATTTAGAGATCGGGCTAAGTGATTTGAAGAACCCTAAATGGTGAATCATAGGGTTATGGCTGCTCATACTTGTTATCTATGGTCTCTAATTTGTGAAAACTCATTTTGTGACTGTAGTGGAAGGGTCAAGAAAAGTGCAACAAAGAAGGACAATGCTCCCAAGAGGCAACGCGTTCGTGATCCTTCTTCTTCCTCCGAGTCTGAGGATGAGGAATATGTTCCTCCTAGCAATACTCCTATGGATGATCCTTTCGAAGACTATGAAGATGAGGGTGAGGATGATGTCTTGATCAATGAGAAGGCTAACACTGCCCCTAGAGTTTGGACTGCTGCAGCCTATTCATCGGAAAGACGTCCCTATCAATATGGTCTTGAGCGAAACACTAACAATCTTTATTTTCACACAAAAGTGCAAGAAGAGGCATTCTTTGGTCATCTTGTGAACAAGACAGTCTTTGCACATCAAACCATTGATCTAAATTATATGTCTTCTCAATTAGTCATGCGTGATTTGATCCCGATGCTTCAACGCATCGGATTAAGAGAGTTTCTTACTCACAGGTGTGACTGGAACAATACCATCATCCGACAGTTCTATGCCACAGTTGAACTTGATTTTGCAAATGAGCGAATTGAATGGATGGCTGGGAAGACCATGAAGCCTCTTTTGCTGATTTTGCCAGTACCATCAAAATCAACTATCAGTTCACCACAGGTCCTGACATTATCAGCTTACAAGACGACCCTGAAATGAGAGATCTATGAGCCAAATAGAACAGGAATTGACCGTCTCTATGGGCGCATCACCGGTCTTAAGCATTGGCCTGCAGTTTTGAACAAAATCTCTAGGTGCACGCTAGTTCCTAAGTGCGGATATCGAGAAAACTTTCTTGGATATTCAAGGAACTTTGTAGATCATGTGCTCAGGGGTGAGAAGATGGATGTTGTGAGGACAATCATGCATCAAATTCAACATAAGAAGAAAAATCTTGAGGTCAACATCTACTTTGCTCCCTATATCATGTCTTTCATTATTCAGGAGACAAATTATGATGGTCCAAGGCCAGAAAAGCACACACCCTACAAGCCATTCTGTAATGACAGAGACTTTCGTTAGAGAGCTCTCACTCCCATTGATGAGGTTGATGATCCACATGCTCCATTTAATCCTCATGCCGGTCAACAAGCTCCTGCTCAAGAAGCTGCTCAAGATGTGCCTCCTCCTCCTCAACCTGGTCAGCAATTTTGGGAGCCTCCTGTAGGGTACTTTGATCCTTACTTCACTACTCTCCAAAACAATGTCAATGCTAGTTTCTCTTCTCATTTTGAGAGTTATGGGGAGCAAGTTAATCAAAGGCTTAACACTATGGAGCAAAACTTCTATGGCTATGTGGACAATCGCCTGAATGCTTTTGGCCAACACATTCATGACACCATGTATAACCCAATCATGACTAGGCTTGAGCAGGTGCACACTGGGTTACACACTGACATTGAGGCCCTTGATGCCCGGTTTGGTGATATGAATGTGAGTAGAAGTCACAGTGGACCTCATGGTGGTTCTTCTTCCAGTTACTCACATATTGAGGCACGGCAGCAGCGCATCGAAGAAGACATTCACAATATCAATGCAAGTCTCACGGGTTTCTCAGATCATTTCTATTCTATATTCCCAGCTCCGACTCCTCCGCCATTGTTCTATCCTTTTCCTCCATATTTTCCTCCACCGCCTCCACCACAAGACGATTGATTTCATCTGCTCAATTGGTGAAGGCCTCTCTTTTTGGTACTTGATGCCAAAGGGGGAGAAGAAGAGAAAGGAGTGGATGGTCTTAGGGGGAGCTTGCTCTTGGAGAAGATGAAGACCCTCTTGCATTTGCATGCATGAACTATGAACTTTTTGCATTTCATGTTTAATTGCTCTGCATGAACTATTTGCTATTTGGGCTTGTAATACTTATGTGTGTTCTTGAACCCCTTTAAAATCAGTTGTGATGAACTAGTTGTAATACTTATATTTATTTACTTATCTATCTTCGGATGTGGTTGATGAGGCTAACAAATTTTGCATATTGGATATGTATATTCTCTTGCCTCGCTTCCATTTTGTAGGGGAAATTCTGCCAAAATTTTTATATCAAGACATATGTGTGGAATTCTAAAAAATTATATGCACATATGTAGGGGGAGTTTTTCTTCTACTCTTAGAATTTTGAAGAAGTCTTACTCTATCTTACAATACTCAAATTGAATATGAGTAAGTCTTTCAAAAATTGTCTCTCAAGTCTATCTAATACCTAGTGTATGAAATGGGCTTGAAAAACTCAATTATATCACTCCTTTGCTTAGTTGTCATCAATTACCAAAAAGGGGGAGATTGAAAGCATCTAGGCCCCAAAATTGTGTTTTGGTAATTAATGACTACTATAAGTGGACTAACTGCTTCATTGAGATTTATGAGAGCAGGATGGTCCATAAATGAATGTTTGAAAAGAAGCGAATGGCGCAACGATCTAAGAAGAGACTCAAAATGGACAGCTCAAGGCAAAGGTATAACATAGGAATTTTATTTTTGCCTGTCCAAAGAAGAGTAGAGAAGAACTCGACCGGATTTTTAGGCTAAATAGCCGTACTATTAAGAGGGGCCGATGTTCGTTTGCTCGGATGTTTGCTAAGTGTCTTATGATCGAGTCTTTGCATTGCATACCTTAAGAAACATGGCACATGAGAGAAAAGATGCACACATAACGAGGTTTCCTGCACTTCAAGCCTAAACCAGACAGTCCGGTTAGTCAGACCGGACAGTCCGGAACCACCGGACAGTCCGGTCCTGTACGGCGGACTGTCCGGTTTGTCTGTAACAGCTAGTTCTGACCACGCCGTTTTTGCAACAGTTGACCGTTGGGGGAGCAGGCGGACTGTCCGCCGGTAGCTGGCGGACTGTCCGCCAATGTCGCAGAAAACCCACCAACTTCATCAAATGGCTAGTTTGTGTTGGTAGGCTGTATATACTCACCCCTTGGCTGCATGAGAGCTCTCTTGGCACTTGAGAAAGATAGTAGAACATCCTTGAGCTCTCATTCACTCATCTCTCACTCACCATTGCTTAGTGATTGCATTCTTGTGAGTTAGAGAGTGTTTAGTGCATTGCATCAAAGAGGTTGATCATTGAGGCACTAGTGGGATTCCAAGCAAGCATCGTTGGCTTGTTACTCTTGGAGGTTGCCGCCTCCTAGACGGCTTGGAGATCGTGTGAGCCACCAAGCACCTAAAAGGAGATTGTGAAGGTGCCGTGGCTAAATTTTTGAGAGGTTGAGCTCACCTCGCCGGAGCGGTGAAGAGCATCCTAGTGGAATCGAGGTTTGGAGAGGTTCTTTGATCGATTGGCTCAAGGACTAAGTGAAGACTTGGTAGAGGAGCAATCTAGTTCATTGAATCCACCTCAACATGGATTAGGGGTGACCGGCAAGTCATTGACACCACGGGATAAATTCTTGTGTCTTGAGAATTAGGTCTTACCTTGCAATTCTTTATCGCATCTACTCTTGTGCAAGTTTACATTCCTAGATTCTAGCTTTGCTTGATCACCCTAGGTTGCAAACCCAACTTAGCTCGACTTAGGCTAGAAATTTATATCTCTTTTTGTACTAATTAAATTTCTCCTAAGTGCTTTGTTTTTTTAGTTAAAACTGTCTATTCACCCCCCTCTAGCCGGTGTCCTTGATCCCACGGGGGGGGGGGGGGGGGGCGGAGCCGGTGGGGTCGGGGGAGGGACGGCGTGAGAGTGAAACTGTGTGGATAAGGTGGAGGGAGCCGGCCGGTTAAATATTCAAAACCTTTGCCAAGTGCCAGATCTTGGGCACTCGGCAAAGGCCCTCTTTGCCGAGTGCCGGCAAAGAAATCACGTTTTTCAAACCTACTTTGTCAATTTATTGAATTTCTTGTATTTATTGAAATTTGAACTATAGGTCACACGAATAATGGAAAACAATGAATGAAAAAATGATATTCACGTTATTGAAGGATGCATTGAGATCTTATCGAGAAAAAAAATTAGAAATTTCGAACTTGTTGTCCACGAAACATGACGACAAACTTCTTATCCAGTTGTTTTTAAAATGTATAAAAAGCAAATATGGTCCAAAAATTATGAAACTTGTCGACATGTAATGATATCACATGGGGAAGCTGTGATAAAAATCTGACGAGATTTCGTGAAAGTTACAACATACGATGCTTACAAATTGAAAGTTCTCCAAAGAGATGTATGATTTTATGTGAAACCCGATTTGGTGTTAAGCATCGTAGATGTCAAACTTTCACAAAATCTTATACAAATTTTATCACAGTGTCCTCACATGATAACATGACATCTCGACAAGTTTCATAATTTTCCGACCAAATTTGCCTTTTCTACAATTTAAACACGACTTGAACACAATTTAGTCGCCATGTTTCGTGAATAGTAGGTTTGAAATTTCTGGTCCTTTCTTTGATATTTTTTCATAGCATGCTCATTAACATGAATAACTATTTTTCATTCATTTTTCCACTATTCGAATGACCACGCAGTTCAAATTTGAATTATTCAAGAAATTCAATAAAATGAAATAAATTGTCAAAATATAGAAAACACTTCGATAAATGAACCTAAATTACATATCTTGTTGAGGAGAATGTAGGATGGCAATAGAAAAAATTTTAGACAAAATAAAGAAAAAAAATATGTACATTTTGCCGAGTGTCTTAAACTTGGCTCTCGGCAAATACTCATGCCGTTAACTGCCGTTACATCCTGGCGCGTTTTTGCCGAGTGTCATCCTTTGCCGAGTGCTCGGGACTCGGCAAAAAATTCTTTGCCAAGTGTTTTTATTTACCGACTGCTAGAGACTCGGCAAAGGATGAATTTACCGTGTGTTTTCCTTTGCCGAGTGTTGCGCTTGGCAAAGAGGATCTTTGCCGAGTGCCCGATGTTTGGCTCTCGGCAAAGCTCTGGACACTCGGCAAAGTCCTCGTTTCCGGTAGTGTTTGGATCAAGCCTTCTTTATACAATTTTACAACAAAAAATTCCTAGGAATCCTTGTTGAGAATATAGGCAGACACAATATTAAATTCCGTATAAAATAAATCATGATGAACAAAGAAACTAGCATGCATAAATCTAACATACTAGACAGCAAACATAGCATAGCTAGAAATTCAGGATACATATTTGAGAAATATATCAGATCACAGAACATGTACTAAGCTTTGGCTAGAGGGTTGATGATGAAAAACCGCCGCTGCTGGAGACGACGAAGGCGGTTGGCCCATGAGGCGATGGAGTTAGGTGGAAGACGCACTGTGGTGAAGATCTTGAGCAGTCGCACAAAAACACTTCCCAAAAACCTTATTCGTCCTCTCTCGGTGCAAGATCCCAAATGCGAAGAGTTCTGGAAACATGCTCTCCCGTTCGCCGGTGCATGCCAGCGCTCGGGATTGAGAAGGCTACGATGGCGGCGCAGCAGCGAGAAGAGGCAAAAATCCTAGATTTTGTTGTATCTTTGATGGAGTCCGATGAGTCATATATGCAGAGAAATCAAACCGACCTCGCGTCGTGGTCGGGATCTAAAGCCCGATTTAGGATTTAGACTTCCATATCTCGCAGACTTAGGGACCAAGTCACAAAAAACTAAAACTACAAAAGGAAGCTGCGCCTCCGCAAGGCGAGGGGCCGGATTTCAGCGGACCATTCACGTAGGTGCAGCGTGCTCGCACGCCGCGCCTCGCCCGACGAGATGAGGCGTGGTGTGCGCGCGCGTGTGGTATTTCTCTTCTCTCCCCCATCATATAGCTTGGAGGAGTGGAGACAACCTCCATATTTATGTTGGTCATCCCACTCCTCCACTAGCAAGGTGGGACTAAATTTGAACCAATTTCTCTTGCACACATGGGCCTTTGAGATTTATCAGAATTTCTAAATTCGTTAATGGGCCAAACCCACTAAAATTCCAGCAACCCCTCACCGGATCTTAAATGCCCATTTAGAGTCTTGCCTGTTCTTACCACTGTTTGGTATATTAGTGTTTCAGCGGAGACTATTAAATTGAACTTCCACCTAGAGCTTCAAGTTACGCTTATTCACAACTTGACAATGGACTATGCCTTGAATTGCTAGTTTTCTGCGAACAAGTTTCACTTAAAGTCATAACCTATACATGGCTGCCAGTAGCCTACCCCGTGGGTGGAGCATATACATCGTACTCCCTGGTCTCTTCACGAGCTTGCTAGAGATCACCCAAATCTCATAGACTGCGACATTTAACAGCCACACTGATATAGGTGTGTTCTTTCAAGAACGCTCTGTAGGACAGCACCTTTGCTTATCAAAGCCAATAAAAACACATTAAGGCGTATAGCCAACCTGCCTTACAGTATTTGAGAGTATTGCATCTTCACTTAGAGAGGGTTAAACAAGTTACTCTCCTCAGTTAACCAATAGTTTATTCTTCCCAGGTCCTAATTCACGGGATCTCTGATCACATAGGGGTTACTACTATGGCAACCTATATGGGTCTAATACCCATCTCCCTCGATGCATTTTCAATCACATTCCATGAAAGCTCTTTTGTAAAGGGATCTGTCAGGTTTTCTCTATTGAGATATAATTCACATATTTCACACTTATTACTCCAGAGTTTCTCAACTTTCTGAGTGACTTCAGTCATCTCTTGACGTATCTTGATGACTTCGCATTATCCTTAGCACTGTTAACCTTGACTATCACTGTTTGATTGTCACAGTTCATAAGGACAGCCGGCATTGGTTTTTCAATCACTGGCGAGTCCATCAAGAGCTTATGCAACCACTCTGCTTCAACAGTGGCTGTGTCTAAAGCAGTAAGTTCCGAAGACCTGCTCTCCCATTCGCCAGTGCACGCTAGCGCTCGGGATGGAGAAGTCTACGGGGCTGCGCAGCAGCAAGAAGAGGCAAAAACCTTAGGTTTTGGTGTATCTTTGGTGGAGTCCGATGAGTCATACATATAGGGAAGTCAAACTGACCTCGTGTCATGATTAGGATCTAAACCGATTAGGTTTAGGGTTTAGACTTCCATATCTCGCAGACTTAGGGATCAAGTCACAAAAAATAAAACTGCAAAAGGAAGCCGCGCCCCCACAAGACGAGGGGCCGGATTTCAGCGGACCGTTTGCGCAGGTGCCGTGGGCCCGCGCCCTTCGCCCCACCCCGGGTCCAGCGTGGCGTGCGCGTGCATGTGGTGTTTCTCTCCCCTCCCCCATCACATAGCTTGGAGGAGTGGAGACAACCTCAATATTTATGTTGGTCATCCCACTCCTCCACTAGTAAGGTGGAACTAAACTTGAACCACTTTCTCTTGCACACATGGGCGTTTGAGATTTGTTAGAATTTCTAAATTTATTAATAGGCCAAGTCCACTAAAATTCCAGCAATCCTTTGGATATCAACACAGAAAAAGGCCGATGAAACTGAATTTAGCTGAAACGCATGATTCGAGCATACCTTTTCTGGCAGTACAACAAAGAAGGATATATATGATAGCTAATGTTGTAGTGGCAAGTTCCATAACACCAACAGGCTTGCTTTGGGTCATATAAGATTTGCAGTAGATATCAAGCCATTACCTCATAAGTTCTACATGAGGTACTGAGTGATTTGTAGTTATTTTCAGATACACAAGCAAATTGTACAAAACAAGCAGAGCCAACAACATACATGACCACATGCCTGTTGGTGTTTCTTATGCCCAATAGAATGAGTATTCTCCAAGCGTAAATCATTACTAATGTAGCACTTCACTTTGGAGTGTTCCAAGGTATCGTAAATTTCCTCGAGGAAGCACCCTTTTTAAAGAGTATCAAAGAAGCGAGTGATAAACTTTACTAGAGGTATCAGCCCACTAACATAATAGGGGTAAGCTGGATATGATAAGATAAAGGTTGGATTATGACAATGACATGGGAGACTCTTAACTTAGAGTAGTAAGCAGCTGGGAGCACAACGAGCAAGAAAGACTCCTAAAACACTTTTAAACTTAATGAGCAAGCCTCGCTAGACTAGACCTTGCTTCTAACTAGATACTGGGAAAACAGAGCATACTTCAGCGGCTGAAAGAGGAAGGACTTTAGAAAGGGGTGAGAGGGCATTCCAACGGCAATCTGCAACTACTACTATGAAAGCACCCGAACATGGTAGACTTCAAAGGACGGGCAAGGCTGTCACCACCTGCCGCCTACCACATAGTTCCTTAGGGTGGAACACACTTCAAGCTAACACTAAACCAAGACACCATGTATGCACTCATTGTTAGGATTTCTCTTGAGGCCTTCAAGAGAAATCCCCCTCAATCTAGGGAACTGACTTGAGCTCCCTAGTTCGGGCGAGAATACCCGTAAGGTAAGATCTCGATAAACAAGATAGAAAATAAAAACTAAGCTAGAGGAAAATACTTCGGCACACAAGCAAGATAACTGGAAAGATAAATAAGTGAGTAAAGTAAAGCTGACTCGAAAGATAAAGAAGATAACTTAAATTGATAAGTTATCAAAGAAAAAGATACAAGAGCTATACCAGACTTCCGATAATGACTCTAAAATCTCGAGATAAGCTCGACTTGACTCTAACTCCCAAACTACTATTCCTAACTCCAGAAAGTGAAACATGGAAGAGAGCTCCTTCATGTGTGTTTACAAGTGATGGATGCACCCCTATTTATAGTGTGGAGCTGATGAGGGTGAGGTCGGTAAAGCCGATAGGCAGTTGGCGACAAAGTGGAGCTGGCTGGCCCCAGCCCTTGGATGAACGGCCTCTTGATCCTGCGGCCTTCATTGCTTCCTGGAGGTGGTTAACTTAACTGCTAAGGACGCGGTCCTATCTTGGCACGTAATTAGAGGTCGGCCAGCCTAGGTGGGGCTAGCCCGCCAAAGTCCGAGGTCGTTTGATCCACCGTCTTGATGTATGGTCGGCCAAGATTGGTCACCCATGAGCTGCATTGGTGAGTTTAGCATATGTTTCTCATAAGCGTGGCCCTTCAATCCATGGGTGAAGCTTTTCAAGCCTCCTGATTAAACCAATGTTGAATGCATGGCTCAGGGGTAGTTTAATTGTGTTTTCTCACCCTTGGATCAGTGACATGGCATTCGGAGGAGGTGCCAGGCCGGCCGGCCTAGGTTTGTGCCGTTTGCCTGAATTTCGTATCTTGTGTTCCTGCATTCACAACTCATCCAAAACTTGTGGAACTCGAATACATAAAGCAAAATATGTATAGAACATGGTGCAAAGTTCTATTTTATTTCTAAGAAGTTAACAGTCAAGGCGTGTTTCAATGGCTGTCAACACACCCTATTCACCCTCCAGTCAGTATCATTGATCCTACTAGTAGTCATCTTCTCACACACCACGCGTGCATGACTATGCTATACTATAACCGTCCATATCATAGACACAATTTGCTCTTTGTGCCATAACACCACTTTTATATAACACACCAGTCACACCGCCATAATCGTGATGCTCCCACGCTCTAATCTATCCAGTCGTCACCTACATCTGGTAGTCGCCGGTCTGATCCTGAGTTGAAGCAACTGCCCTAAATCGCGTCGTATTCAACAGCCACTTCGTTGGTCTGGTCACCACGCCTAGCCAATACTCCCCACTTGCAGCCAATCAAATGGTCCAAGCCTTATGCCCAGAGTGTATGACACCACCGATCGAATCGCCGATCACTGTCATGCTCCACGTTGTGCCGTATCGAGCGGTTCCGTGACACCCACCAAGCATGATCCTAGAGCCTCCACAATGATATTCATAATGTCTCTAGGTCCAACATAACCAAGGTTCTGATACCATGTGTTAGAATAATAAGCACACGGAAGCAACGATTGATCTAAAGAGATGACATATGCGAGATCAAAGATGACACAAGAGACACGATATTTGTTGACGAGGTTCAGTCACAGCCTACATCCCCAGAGCATGACTACTACGGACGCTTCTCCCCAATACTGCAACATTGGTCGCTCCGAGGTCCCAACAATGCGCCACCTCCCTTGTGAACTTGCCGCTATATCCATCATAGTTACAACAGCAGCCCTCCTCTCATATTTATAAGGAGCACAGGTTACAAGAGTACGACACAAACTCTACATCCTACCGTTAATACAACTCCAGGTCCAAACGTAACCGACTATTACATAACATTCGACACAATTCCAACAATGTTGATTCTGTTGATGGGTCACTTGTCATGTGGACATCACGTATCTAGCTCTAGCTTACTGAGGGGATCCTGTTTTGTGATTCGGAGTTCACGGGCTCTACTGACTCATGTCAATTCGTGCTAGTTATCTGTCAATTCATGCTAGCTATCTGTTTGGTCATGCTGGATCAAACTGCAGGACAATGTGGGCGAGGAACTGAAAAATGCCAATAGGACTACAACTCAGTGATTTCAATTTTTTTTTCTTTGTCATGGATCAAGATGCTGGATATATTGATTCTTGGGAAGACCAAAACTATGCTGCATTAACCACGTAGAATCCATAAACAGTACAATTTGCCACATGACCTCTCTTTATATAATATCCTGTGGTATTTCCCCTGTAGTTTTCATCAAAATCAATGCCGAAATACCCATGATTCGGTCCAATGTATACAGCTATATACTAATTAAAGAGAAATTAAATTTGTTGAGTGCTGATACTTGCCTAAGCATTTCCTGGCAGGTAGCTGTCAAATAGATTTCAGGACATATTTCATTTGCTCTAAAAAATTATTAAATTCCTAATCCACAAATAGGTGTTGCTGATTTGGTGGTCCATTTTTTTCTCCATTATGCTCCCTGCTTCAATCTATTGCGAATAATATTTAGCACCTTCTAATTTGCTGCCCATTTTTATAGCAAGTATTGATGGGTAATAATTTGGCATCAAGCCAAACACTGGTTTGGCCACAAATTAGCAGCCCATAAAACCTTGCCTAAACTTGTTTGGCGCCAAATTTATTCCTTGCCATCAATAATATTTAGCACCTTCTAATTTGGTGACCCATTTTTGTAGCAAGTATTGATGGGTAATAATTTAGCATCAAGCTAAACACTGGCTTGGCCAGAAATTAATAGCAACCCATAAAATCTTGCCTCAACTTGTTTGAAGCCAAATTTGTTCCATGCCAGCCGAAGGCAGGTATTTTCAAAAAGCTGGCACAAGCATAACAGTTCCCAATTTTTTCGGTAATCTTTGTACTACTGCAACTGTCCCCAAGTCTTGGCATGGAGTGCATTGGGCATTAACAGTTGTCAGGCAATAGGGCATCACGTTTACCATTACTAAGCACTGTAATATACTATAAAGAGCTTGTTTGCAAGAAAGGTTTTGCCAAACAAATTGTCACCACAGGAGCGTTAACGAGGAAAGAATGACTCAAGCAACAAGCTCCCTCTGCGTTGTTTTGTTGATGCTCGCACTGGCATTTGCGGTATTGATTCCTATGTTTACTATTTAAGTTATTTTTGTGTCTTCAATTGTTTGAGAGACCACCGATTTTAAACATTTTGTTTACTTTCCTTGATTGGCAATTGCAAATCCCTTTACCTTCTTAATCAACTGATTCATTTTGTTCCTGACCATGATTCAAATATGGTTTTTGTATGTTGTTTCCGTATAACTGTGTTCATTTTTTCAGGTTGAGGTTTCTGCTGGAAGCACAAATGGAGGGTTCTACAAACCTGTAAGTCTATAGCATAGCACAAGATTTTTGCGTCCCGTGGATTATTATCGTATTATTTCATTGATCTAACGTATGAATTTGATAAACAGGCTGGTGCTGAAGGCTCTGTCCCAATAGAACGTAAGGAATTTTTTGTGCTCTCTACACAACCTTCTGTGCATCCAAGTATCCAACCCGCCTTAGATTTCTACTGAAAAAGTTTGAGAGAAGACTACAAAACTGATTTCTTAAAAGAAAGGCGTCAGTACAGCTAGCGTCCATTAAGCCATTTCTGAATGTCAAAAAATCATTCCTCTAACATCTCATGTTGTTCTTCTCTTATGCATGTACAGAATGCCCAGACAAATGTGACTACCGTTGCTCAGCTACATCACACAGGAAGCCATGCCTTTTCTTCTGCAACTATTGCTGCCAGAAGTGCCTATGTGTTCCATCTGGCACGTACGGCAACAAGGAAGAGTGCCCATGCTACGACAACATGAAGAACAAGGAAGGCGGGCCCAAGTGCCCTTGAAATTATTACAACAACTGGAAATATCATGTACTGTCTGATATACGACAGCTTCCATATCTTAGAATTGGTTGCATGGTATAAACATCGATCAGAACTCTAATTGTTAGTTATGTTTGAGAAAGATGAATTTCTATAATAATTTTGACATGAACCTCTAGAATATCGAAAGTGCATGCATGCTTGCAATCAGAAATGATCGGTATACAACGATCAGAGAAGCATGCTCCGTATACTTAGAGATGTTAATTTATAAAGAGTAAATTTCACAGGCATGTTCAAGGATTGTCGGTAAAAAAAAATAAACCGCTTCGACAGGACATTTCAATAAAAACACTTTTCATTTATGTAGGAGTGCTCCATCCCAGAATTCAAAATGATGTTTTGTTCATCCCAAACCTGCACAAACAACAAGAAAGCATAGTTTTGTTGTTGTGGCAACATTTATGGCAACACATTGTTCCATAATTGCACTATAGGCATAAAGAACAAGAAAGACTTATACTCACCCTACAGAAGGCATGACAAACTTTCAGTTGCTTTTATCAAATGAAGCAGATAACCAATTCCTAGAACTCAGATAGAAGGTTCACTACAAGAGGACCACCCCTTTAGCAATGGATATATGCGTTGCTAGAAATGCTAATAAGCGTTGCAAGGGCCTATACCAACGCATTTGATATACGTTGCAATAGGTGGCGTTGCAAGGACCTACAGCAACATATACATATGCATTGGTAAGCAGTGCAAACAAGTGTTGCAAGCTTTGCAATGGATGCTGGCAACACTTATTATGCATTGGTAACTCAAGGTCCAAGCTTTTCATATATATTAACCATAGAACTATAATATTTATATCACAACATATTCCACAAGCACTAGACAATCCAAACTTGAACATTCCACCCAAGCGTGCTAAAAAATTGAAAATGATCTTATTAGATAAATAATTTCAGTTAGAAGAATTATCTTTACATGGTTGTTGATAGCATACATAGATATAAAAAAACTGAAATTGAACATATGACTATTTTATCAGGAAATACATTCGCTCAACTGATCTCCGTGCTCCACATCCTCAACTGTACAACAAACATATGCATGATGTGTTTTGCAATCTGTTCATCTCTGAAGCAGGACTGAATTCCCTGTGTTTCAGCTCTTTCAGAACTTCTATGAAACTTCATAAAAAATAAACCTCGGTAATACACCTTCAAGCCAGTTCCGAGAAGGACTTGGAGACGAACGAGCCACCGCTCGTCGGGCGGTTCCCGCCCTTGAAAACCACTCGCAACCCGATGGCCATACCAAATCATTTTCGGGCAGCCATCTAGGTTTAAACCATAACATCTTCACCGCAAGGTCGTTTCGTGTACTGGAAGGGCTTTGAGCCCTCCGAACTACTCGATTACGAGTCCCGCCTTGTGGCCTTCACGCAGGAACTGCCCTTCCAGGAGGGCAAACCTGTCTCTCCTGTCGCGGAAGAGGGAGAACGTAGCACAGAGCTACTCGAGTACAGCCTTAGGGCTAACAACTCGCCGGATCATCAAGTCTGCATGGTCTCCCTTCGCAACACGGAGGATGAGGAGCTGGACCCCGAGTACGACAATGAGCAACTTGCGGATGTCTCAGCCGACGAGCCCACAGCTGACGCTCCCCAGGATGAAGATGAGGAGCACCGAAGAATCCGGCGGGTAAAGAACGCCAAGCGCGCCCAATGCAGGTGCAACACGCAGAATCGCGCCCGCGAACCAAGGGGTCTCAACAATGCTTTTGCAGCAGTCGCGGATCGGCAGTACCGTACGCCGATTGGCGCCATCGTAGAAGCAGCACTCTTAGCTCAACAACTCCCACCCAATCCTAAGATACAAAGGCTACAGTATCTAACCCAGCGCGCACTCGTGCAACTCGATGGGCAACATCCAGTGTCTCCCACTCGGAATCTGCCCTCGAGATCTGAGCGCCATGGCGATACCGCGCTGATCAATCGCACCCCCGGAGGAGGCCACGGGAGCCAGAGGAACGACAACCGCCAGCGCAACGAGGGCCACCCGTCCGCGCGTAGCAACATCTAACAAGAGGTACAACAATCCACTCGCAACCAGCATGGTGCAAGGCATCAAGGCCAAGCCTTCATGACGCCCCCACGATCGACCTCAGGCAGAAGAATAATGAATGCCGCGACGCACGGCGTGTTATTGAAGCGAGGAGAAGGGACCGTACTGGCAGGCGCCACGACGATGACGACAGCGACCGCTTCCCCGCCTTCACCACCAGCATCACCGACAAGTCCTATCCAAAGGAATTCAAACCAGTCGAAATCTCCAAGTACGATGGTATGCAGGACCCGCGCCAGTGCATTCGTTGCTACTCCGTTGCTATTGAAGTTTCAGGGGGATCCAACTCCACCAAAGCTCTCTACTTCCCGATGGCTCTGGAGTCCGCACCCCTCACGTGGCTTGAAAGCCTCAAGCCAAACTCCATCGACTCGTGGGAGGACCTCAAGCGGGCCTTCATCGATAACTTTCAAGGATCCATGATCAGGGCAGGCACTCGCCACGACCTGTCCCAGGTGAAGCAAGAGATGAACGAGACCCTGAGTTCCTACATATAGCATTTCTTCAAGGCGCGCGCCACCATCGCCAACATCACCGATGAAGACGTCATCCGCTGCTTCCAGAACGGGCTCTTCTTGAAGCATACATACCATGACTTCGGGCGCAATCGCCCGACTACTGCCGTGGAGCTGCGTGACATGATGGCACGGTGGGCTGACCAGGAGGACGAGGAGAACGCCAGCTTCCCCAAGCGCAACCACGACAAGCAAGGCAATGGCAACAGCCACTTTGACAAAAGCCAGCCACTCGAGGATCACCTGAAAGCGCAAGCAAGACCAAGAAGTCGCGGCCGTTGAGCGCAATCCGCGTGGCAAGAAGTCGGGGAATAACCACACATAATACGAGCAAGTCATGCACAAATAGTGCCCGATACATCCGAAGTCACGACACACGCTCTTCGAATGCGTCACCATCTGCAAGTCACTCAATGCACCACCCCTCCCTCAAGGAGGAAAGCGAAAGGACCAGGAAGATGATGAGGGATGTGACAAGTCGAGGGCTCAAGACTTTCAGGATCCGAAGAACATCATCAACGTCATCTTCGGCGGAGACGGTGGATTCCCCTCCAAGCGCACGCAGAAGTTGACCCTGCATGAAATACTCTCTGTGGAGTCGGGCCACGACAAGGCCTCTGAGATACAGCGAGGTCCCGATCTCCTTTTCCGAGGACAATCAATGGACCAGCTTATCCAAGTTGGGAAAATTCCTGCTTGTCCTAGACCTTGTCGTGGCGGGCTCACAGCTAACCCGAGTACTCATCGACGGCAGGAGCAACCTCAACTTGCTTTTCGCGAGTACTCTAAAGAAGATGGGCCTAGACATCTCCAAGATGCTCACCCCCAGCAAAGCTCCTTTCTATGGCATTGTCCCGGGTAACGCGGTTACACCACTTGGGTCAGTGGTCCTGCCAGTCACCTTTGGGACGAAAGACAACTACCGCATCAAGTACATCAAGTTTGAGGTGGCCGATTTTGACTCGTCATACCATGCCATCCTTGACAGACCTGCACTAGCCAAATTCATGATCGTGACCCACTACGTCTAGCTGCTACTCAAAATGCCAGGCAAGACAGGCGTACTCATACTCCATGGCGACCTGAAGAAGTCATACAACTGCAACAAGAAAGCGATCGAGTACGCCACGACATCACGCATGCCAAAGCCGTCTGCAGAAGTACTCGCGGCCGCGCAGAAGCTGACCAACTCAGAGATGGAGATCTCCAACCAGAAGCCTAGCCAGTCGAGGGTTAAACCTAACCCCAGAAATGTTGGCATCAAGGCCATCCAGCTGCAAGAAGGCGACCCATCCAAGACTGCTTTGATCGGGGGCGGCTTAGGCGACAAATAGGAAAGCGCGCTCGTCAGCTTCCTTAGGGCTAACCGGGACATATTCGCATGGAAACCAGCGGATATGCCAGGGATGCCTAAGGAGTTGATTGAGCATTGCCTAAAAGTCAACCCTAAAGTCACTCCAAAGATGCAATGATTACGACGCTTCGCCCCCGACAAGCGAGAGGCCATCAAGAAAGAGCTAGCAAAACTACTCGTGGCTGGTTTTATTAAAGAAGTGTACCACCCTGTACTAGTCTTTAAAAAGAATAATAATGAATGGAGGATGTGTGTAGATTCTACTGATCTCAATAAACACTGCCCGAAGGACCCCTTCGCGCTCCCACGCATCGACCAAGTCATCGACTCTACGGCTGGCTGCGACTTGCTCTCCTTCCTCGACTGCTACTCGGGCTACCACCAGATAGCTCTCAAGGAAGAAGACCAGATCAAAACGGCATTCATCACCCCCTTTGGAGTATACACATACACTATAATGTCATTCGGGTTGAAGAACGTAGGAGCCACCTACCAACGGGCCATCCAACTGTGCCTTGCGGACCAGCTACACCGCAATGTTGAAGCTTACATGGATGACGTGGTCATCAAGATCAGGTTGCGACGGTTTCGATGGAAGGTTAACCCGACGAAGTGCATCTTTGGCGTGCCACAATGTCAACTACTCGGGTTCATTGTTAGTCAACAAGGAATTGAAGCAAGCCCGGAAAAGATAAACGCCATCATAGCCATGGACTCTCCAAGGACGATCAAGAATGTTCAGAAGCTCACAGGCTGCATGGCAGCTTTGAATCGATTCATCTCCCGACTTGGAGAAAGGGGACTACCGTTCTTTCAATTGCTCAAGCTCCACAACAAGTTCCAGTGGACCGAGGAGGCAAACCAAGCGCTGCAAGATCTCAAGCACCATTTGCAGTCACCGCCCATCTTGATGGCTCCCTAACCAGGAGAGAATCTGCTACTCTACATCACCGCGACTACTCATGTCGTCAGCACGGCTATTGTGGTGGAACGCCAGGAGGAAGGCAACGCCTTCGGGGTGCAGCGACCAGTCTATTTCATTAGCAAAGTCCTCTCTGAATCCAAGGTTCGTTACCTGATGATTTAGAAATTACTTTACGGTATACTCATCACTTCCAGGAAGCTTCGCCACTATTTCGATGCATGCAATATCCTGGTGGTCTCCGACTTCCCATTGGCGGATATCCTCCACAATTGGGATGCTACCGGGCGCATCTCCAATTGGGCCATGGAGCTGGGAGACCTCACACTTGACTTCAAGCCCTGGACAACCATCAAGTCGCAAGCACTAGTCGATTTCATGGTGGAGTGGCAAAAAAACCAAGTGGAAGCCCCAACCAACCAACCAGAGAATTGGGTCATATACTTTGACGGCTCACTCAAGCTCGGTGGCAGTGGCGCGGGAGTACTTTTCACTAGCCCGAGAGGAGAACAGTACGTGTTTCAAATATTATTCGAGGTCTCTAACAACGAAGACGAGTACGAGGTATTATTGCACAGGCTACACCTGGCAGTCTCCCTAGGCATCAAGCGACTACTCATCTACGGTGACTCCTTACTGGTGGTTCAACAAGTCAACAAGGAGTGGGACATCAACAAGGACACCATGGACGCCTATGTTACGGAAATACACAAGCTCAAGAATAAGTTCTCGGGATTGGAAATTCACCATGTGATTCATGACAACAATGTGGGTGCGGATGTGCTCTCCAAACTGGGTTCTGATCGAGCTAATGTCCCACCGGGAGTTTTTGTTCAGAGTTGCATCATGCTTCCATCAGAGCACCACACTCAAGTTCCATCGCTCAGGGTTCCAAGGAATCTGACCGAGAGGTCTTGATGATCGAGGTCAACTGGATGGTGGCCTTCATCGACTACATCCAGGAGCACAAATTACCCCCTGTCATCGACCCAAAAAGCACTGAAGCTACTTGCATCCTACGGTGCAGCAAAGGGTATGTTCTAGTTGGGGGTAACCTGTATAAGCGTGGATTAGCATCAGGCATACTCATGAAGTGTGTCAGCACGGAAGAGGGCAAAGAGATACTCCAAGAGATTCATGAAGGCATGTGCGGGAACCACGTGTATTCTCGCACACTAGTCAGCAAGGCGTTTCAATCTGGTTTCTATTGGCCGACTGCTTTGGCAGATGCCAAAGCACTTATTTCCCGGTGTACCAACTACCAGTTCTTTAGCAAACAGCCCCATATTCTGGCTCATAATCTCGTCACTATACCACCCTCATGGCCGTTTGCATGCTGGGGCCTGGACAAGATAAGGCCCTTAACAACTGCGCCAGGAGGTTTCACACACATGTTGGTGGCCATCGACAAGTTTACTAAGTAGATCGAGTACAAGCCAATCGCAACGCTCTCGGCGGATCGAGTGGTTACTTTCATCTGCGATATCTTACATCATTTTGGCTTCTCCAACACCATCATTACAGATTTGAGATCCAATTTCTATGAACGCAGTTCCATTGAAGTCAAATATATTTCAGTGGCTCACCCACGGGCCAATGGCCAGGTTGAGCGCGCCAACAGCTTGATTCTTGATGGATTGAAGAAAAGACTCTATGATGAGAACAGCAAAAAGGGTGGCAAGTGATTCGTTGAGATCTCATCAGTAGTCTGGGGGCTTTGCACACAACCAAGCAAAGCCACAAGATAGTCACCTTTCTTTCTCGTATATGAGTCTAAAGCTATATTACAACCTGACATGATGTGGAAGTCTTCACGACTAGAGATGTTTGAATAACGCGAGGCTGACACTGCAAGACTTCTCGAGCTTGACTCAGCTGAGGAAATCTGATGCAATGTATTGTTCTAGTCGGCCCGCTACTTACAAGGAGTTCGTCGTTACCACGACAGGAACGTTCAACAACGCTCTTTCAACGCTGGAGATATGGTTCTTCGATGAATCCAGGATGATACCGGGCTACACAAGCTTAACTCATGATGGGAAGGATCTTTTATTGTGCACAAGGTTACAAGCCCTGGATCTTATCGCTTACAGTACCCAGATGGCCAGGAGGTACCAAATTCTTAGAATATTGAGCATCTACGTTGTTTTCATCCTTGATCAGCTGGGGACATCTTCTATTGGTGCATGGAGATTGATACTTCCAGTACAACTCTGTTTTACTAGTTCACGACTGGTATTACGCGCAACTTTGCCGAAGGGGCCTCGCTCCCATATTTCCAGTACCTAATTATTAGTTTCCGACTAGTCTCTTAGGTTACTGATGAGGCCTTGTGCTCATACTTCCAGTACAACTCCATTTTACTAGTTTACGACTAGTATTATGCGCAAGTTTGCTGAAGGAGCCTCGCTCTCATACTTCCAGTTACTAGTTTTTGACTAGTATCTTGGGTTACTGAAGGGGCCTTGCGCTCATATTTTCCAGTACAATGCCATTTTACTGGTTTACGACTGGTATTACAAGCAAGTTTGCAGAAGGGGCCTCGCTCCCATGGCAAGAAATTTACTAGTTTACGACTAGTTCTACACATGTTCAACTACTTCGACTACTTTTCTTGACTCCAATCCTAGTCGGGACCGACTACGACTAGATGGCTTCATCGACTGTTCAAGTACCAGCGGCTACTTGCTCGATGCCTGGGCTCGGAGGCTAACGCCACTGACTGTTATGTATACTCTATGATCCTCATCTGGCCCCTTGGCTCAGGGGCTCAATGCACAAGGCACTCAGCGTGCTTAAAGGGACAGCTCTCATATTTCAACACTAGATGCTGTAAAATTACTCGACAATATCCGATTCAAGAGGCTTTTTAAGATTTATCTTGGGTAGATGTTTGTTAACCATTATTTCTGGGATTTTATTCCAAAATAAGGGTTTTTTTCATATTATTACCTAGAGGTCTTATTCAGCCATTGACTCAGGGAACAAAGATTGATTTGAGAGGTAATTTCGGGCGTTTGTTGGAGAAGTAATTTGTTTAACCATTTTTTTAGGGAATTTATCCCGACAAAAGAGGTTTTTAAATTTACTGAGCCAATTTGCCCATGTTCATTATCAAATCTTTGACGCCATATATTGCAAGCCACGATTCTTTGGATCCTTCATTCCGAATCTTGGGGATTTGGATTAAAGACTCGGAGGCTGCGGGACATGTGTCATCAGCGACTTATTTTTCAAATCTGCTGGAAGATAAGGATAGAAGACTCAAGCCTTGACAACTACTCGGGGCATGAGCACCTCATAGCCTCAACGCAGCCAAGGAAGTACTCCGAGGACACCTTCAAGATGAAGTTTGGGAGAACTCGAAGACGCCTTCAGAAGTACTCGGACGCCTGCAGTACTCGGCTACGAAGAGCTCGGGGGCTTGTCAGACCCAGGTACACGGGACTGTACATGTGGCATACTTCTTCTAGGATACGGGATGGGACATGGCCCACGCCCTACATCTGTTGTAACTATTCGTAGTGCAGTAGGACTACTCGTACAGTAGTGAAACTAGTCGGACATGATAGAAAACTACCCGAGAAGTACTCGGGTAGGACTCCTGGTCTTGTACCTGACTAGGACTTCCATGTAAATCTGTCCCCCAGACTATATAAGGGTGGACAGGGACCCCCTCGGGGACAATCATCATCAAAGGCAATACAAACCACACAGAACGTAGGGTATTACACTCTCGGCGGTCCGAACCTGTCTAAACCTTGTGTTCCTTACACCTTCGAGTTCCTGATCTCGGCCACACCCTACCTACAAACTCACCACCTCAGGGGTATCCCTCGGTGGGCGTGGCGGTAAAACACCGATACTATCCATTTGAGCAAATACTGAATGGGAAAAAAGAAAAATATAGTAAGTGTATACAGGTATTTGGTTGCTGTGTCATAAAGTATCCCCGCAGTTGAACAATTTAGATCTTATGATACTTTACACATTATCAAGAAAGCAGTTCAGAAAGAATTATACAAACAAAATTTGGATCAGGTCATGCAAATTGTACTATAAAGTCAAGGGTAATTCCATTATGTTCCAATATTTGGTACAGAACAAGGGAACAACCTTCTAGGTATTTGACCATTAAATTAACGCACCTGCTCTTCCATTGAAGAATAAATATATTGTATCTGCAAAAACACAAATCACTGGACCTCTACAGCCACAGACATAGATGAGTTTCTTAAATATTTCTGAAGAAGTAAGGTAGTTATTGATCTCTGAAGTTATTTGTGAGAAGTATCATCCTTCTTCTTTTCTGATAGTAGGAATTGATCTTGTGAGAATCTGAGTTCCATATTTATATAAGAAATTATTGTAGAAGGACAATATATATCTTAAAAAATTTGAGTGAAGATCCCCATTCCGTACTGATACTTGACAAGATGAATCAAGCATAAATAAAAAAAAATCCCTAGTGTTTGGTACTAAACACCTTACAGAGGAGGTGTGTGCGCAATTACCTATAAAGTGCTTCTCAGGAACTTGCACAAATATCTGGATAGAAGGGAAGAGATAACAACTCCAACGATTCATTGCTATCCAAATTAAGGTCTAATATCAAAAAAGAGACAATATTGGATACCAGTAGTTACCACAATAGGAGGTAGCCGTCACCATGCTGATACTGTATTCAAGAGGGCATGGGTAGAAAGACAAAAACAGGATGATGAAGCGCAACATCCTTTGATCTGTACTCAATGGCACCTTGTTAGTTGGGTGTAATTAATGCAGAGAAGACGAGAGAAGGAGTTAGATCGAAATAAAATCCAGGAAAAAAGTTACTAGGGACTCCGTGAATGACCATTGTTGACGTAGGTCATTAATCACTTGGAACCATGCCATGTTCTGCACGCCGAGATGTGGAGAGAGATATCACAGAGCAGGGGAAATCAATGGGCGCCCCATAATATTCAGTTTCAAGGGAGAAGTAGGATCGATCTACTAGCTAAGTAGGTGGGCGATGCAACTTACTAGAGGGAGCTCAGCCAGGACGCGCTGTATCCACATCACGATCCTAGGCAGTGTGCCATTCGATCTGATTTGCGGCAGCGGAGGTAGTAGATGCACGGAGAAGGCGTCGGAGGATGAGGAAATTGTTGTGCAGATTTAGGGAATAACAAACAAAAAGTCAGGAACTGGTTTAATGAATACAGAAGAGGTGAAGGGCGATCTGGAAGTTGGCTCCTCATTTTCCTCGGGCGTGGTTATCGTGGTTCAGCTTTATTATGTGTTGTTAGCGGAAAGAGCCTTCAACGCTATAGAGATCCGTTACAAGCTATGCGTAGCAAGAGGGGGGTTTATGTTGTAGTGGTTTAGAAATTGGGCGACATCGGACAGCAACACATATTGACATATATTTAGTAGCATATGGGACAGCAAGACATGTTGATGTATATTTGGGCGCCATCATGGTTGAGTGGCTATTAAAAAGCCAACAATCATATCATCGATTGTGGAAATCTTCATGCCGGCCATACATATGGTGTTCTTATGCATAGGCAGAATATGGTATTACCTAGATATCATTGACATTGAATTCTTTGCTCTAATCAAGAACGAGAAACTAAAACACAATTGTTTCTGCGCTGCTGCTTTGTTCAACACTAGTAATTCCTAGAGCATCTGCAAGCATTTTTCCCATCAAGTTGAGCTGATGGCCTCAACCACTTCAATAATGATCTCATTGGGGCATTCCACATGGAAATCACCATTATATTGAGTAATTGTCTAAGAATTATTTATCTTATTTATTTACCATTTCTTCCTTTTTTTCCCTTTCTTAATCTACATTTTTCTTTCTTTTAACATCAGTTAACCAGTAGGGACTTGCTCCCCTCCTATTTTCTCAAGAAAGAAGAAAAAGACTTGAAATCTATGTATTAATGTCAAGATCTTATGGATTATCCCAACAATGATTTGATCATGTGTATAATTGCAATGTGTATGAATCTTAAATTTGATCCACTATTGCGATCTACCTCTCCTTTTTAATAAAATGTACTGTAACTCTGTAAGCAACTCTACCTACCTAACGATATATAGATTATAGATACAAATTTGGGCCATTAGATTAATATTTGAAAGTTCTGTGATATGATCGCTTTTTCTCTAAGATAAGCGAAACCGTGCCATAGTTTTGAAACACATGAGAAGTGCAATATAAGAGAGGCACTTTTACAAAAAGCATGAATAATAAATACAAATAGTTAAGTAAGATATGAAATGGAATTCCTTACATGCTACAAGAATATAAAAGTGACATCACTATATCATCATAGTATAAGATGAGATATAATATTTTGCATGTCTCATCTTAAACTAATAGTCAAATCTGTCGCATTGTTCCAGTGTATCATACCCACCATCAAATATGAAAATCTTTAGATTTTCCCTTCCATTACTTGATCGAGTGTATACAGCTAGACTCAATACTTTATTATCACACTTAACAAAGATATCACGATTATGTCCCTATAAATGAGTATGTTCTGTAGAATATTATAAATGGCACTGTCACCTGAAAGGTATTGCTCAAGAATCGTTATCACACAATAGTGCAAAAAAGAAAGAAAAAAAGGGCTAAAATGGGATTCGCTCTTTCATTGTATTCTTGTTTCTTGGGCTTGCATTTGCGGTACTGTATTGTCTTTGATGTTCTGATTGGACTATTTCAAGTGTTTTTCTAAAATCTTTGTACCTAGTTTATTAGCCCTATTCCAAAAGCTTCACTCTATTAGTTGTTGTTTCCTCTGATTCCTGACATTTCCTATTATTCCACTATGTATGTATATTGACCATAAAGCGCGATGATTTCAGGTCAAGGCCTATCCTAGAAGCACAAACGGAGGGCTTTACAGACCTGTAAGTCGATAGAATTACTCTATTTGTATTGGTGCATACTATGAAGGCGCAAATGTTTGATTTTTCTATTGTTGTATTATTTACTAATTTCACGTACAAATTTGTTACATAGGACGGTGGTGAAGGTTCTGTCCCCATAGAAGGTAATGAATCTACTATGCTGTCTACAGGCGCTCTCTGTTTTCTGCGAGGAACTGTCTACTGGCTCTTTGGAAAAGTTTCATTTGTTATCAAGAAAAAACTTCAAATTTACTTTCAAAAAAAATAAGGCCGCTTTCGACAAAAACATCTCTAACCAACTCAATCAGTGATGGTATTCACATTGCACATGTAGCATCTAGAAGTAGATAGGCATGGAATAGGTCCGCTTGGATTTAAATTTGTTTCTCAAACATTTGGTTTGGCACATAATGGAATCTAAACCCAAATAAGGGTTACATTTATAGCGTATTTGAATGCCTAATATAGGAAAGTTACTTCTCATTTTGCATATTACTCCCCTCTCATCCCGTGCATGAAAAGAATGTCCAGATAAATGTGACTACCGTTGCCGGGTGCATCGCCCAAGAAGCTGTGCCTTGTTCTCTGCAAGTATTGCTGCAAGAGGTGCCTGTGTGTGCCATCTGGCACAACCGGTAACAAGGGAGAGTGCCCCTGCTACAGAAGCATCAATGTTTGCCCCTAGAAATGAGTGAAATGATTGGAAGCCACGTACCATCTGGTGCACAATGATCTCGGCGTCATTGCATATAAATTCTCAGAGTTCTTATCCTCAACATGGGTCAATCTTTAGTCTTTGTTGCAATGTTGTTTGTTATGTTTCATATGATGGATGCTATAATACTAATTTGTATGGAGCTCCCATTTTCAGCGTTGTGCAGCGTGGGTCCAATAATTTGATCAATACACTCTGCACTTTTTCCTTCCATTGTGAAACCAGAGCATGTAAAGTAGTAGGATTGGTTCTCAGTTTTTACTTTTTTTAATAATGCCAAATTAAATTTAAGCACATATACAAAAAAAAACTCATCAAATATGAACTGGTCAACTCAATAAAGAAAAAGGGGAAGTTGATTTCGCTGCCCAAGTGAAACCCTTTTAAATCGTCTACCTATGGAATGAGTCCATTGCAAAGTTCAAGAAACCTTTTTTAAATATAAATTTTGCAATGCAATGCTAGTGGAGGCTTTACAGACGTGACATAAGCTTCAAGATATCAATTTGCAAGATTTAGTATTTTAAGTCTTGTATATACGTGCACCAAGCTCCATATCTTGCAATAAGATGAAACAGTTTTGAAGTACTGAAAAACAAAATGTACTGATAAAATTTAAAACATTCCGTACAAAACTTAACACAAAATTACAAAGCGAGGGCGATCATACTGCTCTCCCCACAATCTGATTACACAAACATTTTATTCCGGAAGAAACTGACAGCCACATCCATACTTCATGCGTAAAGGCATGCTTTTGCTTCTTTCTGAGGTTTGGCCAACATGGAGAAACATCCCCGACAAGTACTAGGCCGCTGAAACTAAATTATACAAAGAACCAACTGAGAAATCATTAGCGTTTTAAAAAGAATCTCAGAATATAAAGTTGCATGTTTGCTAATCTCACCGCTGCAATCAAGCCTCGTTCATATGCTCGCCAGCTCGGTGATACTGGTAGTCTCCTTCCTCATATGCCTCACCTTCCTCAGGCCCTTCAGGTTCAGCATTGTTAGGCAGCACCTGATAGTTGGTTTCCATTTTACTGTACGAGTCAGCACGATAGTACTCATGGTCATGCCTCTTTGAGTGCTCAGTTTCATGACCACGTCCATCTTGACCATAACCATATGCCTCATGACCTTTGTGTTGCTCATAATGGCCATGGCCATAATCCTGCCCGTAGCTGGACAGATTTTTGTCATGCTTTGGCCCACCATTGCCATAGTCTGCATCCCTCTCATGCATGTGGCCACGGTCCCGCTCGTGACTGGTACGCTCATAATCTCTTTCACCACGATCCCTGCCCCTCTCACGATGGCGATCATGAGAGCGGGCGCGGTCCCTTTCTCTATCATTGTCCCGACCGCGATCCCTGTCCCTATCCCTGTCTCTGTCACGACGATCACGGTCACGGTCACGGCCATGCTCTCTTTCCCGGTCTTTCCCTCTCTCCCTGTCCCGAGTCCTCTCACGGTCTCTATGGTGGTGCTTCTCTTCTCGTGAATCACGATCACGAGTCCGGTCATGTGAACGTTCACGGGGTCTCTCATCACGTTCTCTTTCCCGTACCCTTTCACGAGACTTCTCCCGATCCCTGTAGTGAAAAGTTACACAAAGAAGCAACTAAGCATCAAAGACACCAATTCAACAATCCCTTCTATTTGACATGGCTTACCTTTCAGCACGCCTATCATCCCTCCTAGGCTCTTCTGATCTGGGGCGCCCCCCATGCTGTTGCTCCCTGATAACAAGAAACACACAATTGTTAACACGACAGCCAGATATCATACTAGCAAAATAAAAGGGCGACAAATAATACCCAAAGGCCCTCAAAATTTTCAACATCAACATTGAGATGTCAATGCAACAGATGGTATGAAGGGCCTCACTACAGACAAGCACAAAATATAAAAGGAGCAGAAAAACATACCAGCAAACAAAGTGCCAGAATAAGCATTACTGACAGGATGTCTAGTGTCTCTTTCTAAAAGATCAAACAACTTTTTATATAGGTGATCAAAATGAGAATATGAATGTACCTAGCAGAATCCTTTTTGTCAGTATCTGCACCACCCATCCTGCTTGATCCCAGTCCACCACCCAATCTCCTGGGACGCCAATTTGGAACAGTTCTACCACGCTCAACATCAACTAATACCCTTTTATTGTCCACTTTTCTCCCATCTGCTTGCTTGTACGCATCTGGTTATGAGGAGAGCAAAATGTAAGTTAATGAGGAGAAAATGTAAGTTATGAGGAGAGCAAAACTCTACCAAGTGGAAAACATGCAACAAACAAAAAAAAACCTTACTTTTCATGTCACGTGTGTGCATGTACTCTATGAAAGCATATCCTCTAGGTTTACTTGTATCCTTCTCCGTTACAAGCCGAACCTGCAAAGATCAAATAAATCAAGGAAACTTTAATAAGAAAGCTCCACTGAACTTGAGAATATGATATGTTAGTTGTCATTTTGTTTGTTGTTTGTCTATTTTTAGCATATTCTACACTGCACGACAGACAGGCATAAAGCCTAAAACAGCCGTGCTAACCTTGCATATGTAGAGCTTCCACACGAGGAGTGAAATCCAGCACAGATCAACACAGTTGGAGGAAAAAGCGCTGTCTGGCCGATTGGCATATGTTGGGAAATACATTGGATATCCCCTTACCAGGGAACTTATACTAAAGAAAAAGGGTGTACGATAGCACTAAATACTATACCAAGTCGCCCTCCACCGGTGAAATTTGTTCAGCCTTCATATTCCAAACGAACAAAACAAAATTACAGAAATTAAGGTGATAAATACCAAGTGAGTGACGTATACCCTTGTGCACAAAATTGATGAATCCTCAACTCTAGGAGTTGAGAGATGCACTTAGCATTGTATTGTGTTGTCACTTCCTCCATATAGAAGCAGAATTTGGTGGTGCCACTAGCTTTAACAGATCAACGAAAGTAACTACAAATGCTATACTCACCAGTGAACCTACCTAATTAAGCCCAGAATGTAGAAATTCCTGCTTGCAGACAAGCTGATTTTTAAAAAAATACAAAGTGATCTATGATCGCTTGTGCCACAGTCAGCATTTTCCAAGCTTGTTTACCCCAGTCAATCAATATGGGAAATGCAAGTTTGTGGAATGAGAACCAACTCAACCTTTTACTACCTTTGTTTGGAGAAATGGTTTGCTCTTCTCCTCAAGAGATTTCTCAACAACAAAAAAGAATTATACTAGGAAATAGAGCACCTGGGCCACACACAGGTGCAGCCAAAGTTACCTGTTTGTGCACATTTGTGTTCCCAATAATGCCTTGTAATTGGTTGTACAAACCATGCAGACATTGAACTGGCTTACCAAAGATTCAGAGCAAAATACTAACTAATTTACCACGAAGCATACATGTACACCTATCCCATCTAACCCCCGAAAGGTATGAAGATGGCTTACAAAGAGAAGAGATTGTGTGGACCTTCTATCTCACAGAGATGATTGATATTTCCTTAGAGCACAACACAACTGACAAGAGTACATACAGACGCCCCTTTCCCCACCAAATTCTTTTCTTGTCTGATGTTTTTATACCCAAAACAATCTAAGATTTGACATCAATGTGTTTTAACTGTTTAAACTATTGCAAATATTTTATGCCATAATTAATTTCATATTATTATAATCTTAGGAAAACGAAGTGCATAAAGTATCCATAAAAGGTTAACAGGAAAGTATTTAAGAGCAAACAATGTGTTCTTCCATGTGCGAAACAGAGCAAAAAGTCATTGACTCCGAAAACTAGAGTTCAAGTAAAATACTAATACCATGTTTACCAAACAATGACTGATAATACAAAAATGTGCTACCCAATTTTCATTAAAAAAAAACATCTGCATGAAAATTTTCAGAACCCACAAAGAAAAGAAATAAGTGCAGCTTTCAGGAGATTCTAGGTCTGAAATGGCGGAACAGAGAAACATAATGACCCCAGATGTCCCAAACACTTTTTGGAGGAACATAAAGGGCGCCATATACTAGTGAGGCAACTTTTCCCCACAGTTTTGGCCAATGATGGTTTGCATTTTAAAATGACTGAAAAACCTTACCAAAGTGCAATAACTTCACCTGTACAGTAATTTACCACATGTACTTACCCTCTTAATAGGCCCATAAGCTTCGAACTCCCGTTTGATCTTGTGCTCAGACGTCTCGTAGCTCTGCAACAATTTGGCACAAAGCCACTTAGCATTGTACAACAAAGATAACTTGCCATCTAACAATTTTCATGAGTAAAGAATGTGTCAATTAGTAGCAAAATAACTTACAAGTCTTGCAACAAAGAGTGTTTTGTATGGGTCACCAGTGGCATTGGGATCACTTTGCGGGTCATCTACATAAAACCAAATCAGTTACTGCATCCATTATTTTGAAAGAAACAAGGAGCACCATGCCTTAAGAAAAAACTTACACTTCTGAAGCTCTTCTGCAACCTTAGCTGCACCTTGCTCAAGCTTATTATTGCGAATCCTAGCCTTCTTTTCAGCCTGTATACAGAGCATATAATACTGAGATAGGAGATAAATAATGATACAATATGCCTCCAAAATGCATTAAGATATAATCCAATGAATATTAACATGGGCAGAATTTGAGTAGCTGAAGCATGTGCCTTCACACGTTCAGAAACATGATAACATTTCTCAAAACATTGAGACATAGTTACCAAACTGGAACAAACTCAAATTGGGGACGTTTTTGTAGTAGAAACAACTATCAACGTTTACATGTAGGAATGCCCCTAAATATCACGTTCTCCCTTAGTGATTTGTATTTACAAGTAGGTTTTGGAAGCTATTCTTTCAACCAGATACATTCTTTGTAATCAAAAACTCCACACACCATAACAGACTCAGGCTACCTCAGAAACCCAGTCTAACAGATCTGTAAAAATTAATCCCAAGTACATCAATAACGTACACAGCTGCGTTGAGGTCACTCAGAGCACCGGAAAAAGAAAATCATGGCAACATGAACAAGCAATAGAGAAAAAGAGAGCATACCCTTGTCTCACACGTGGGCACGGGTGGAGCATATTCCGGATCCCCAGGCTCGGCAAATTGCGACACAAACTGCGCCATCCCTGCAGCCAAATCAACAGCCACAACATCCATGAGTCGGTCAGTGAGCATATACCTTCGGAACATCTACTAGGACAAACCCTTCAAAACATCTATATAGTAGAGAAAATGATGAAAGAAGATAAGCCCCAGATTCGACGGATTCACCTGTGTATGCCGGCAATTTGCGCTTCTCGAGCGGGGGCTTGTACTCGAGCGGCGGCCGCGGCTCAAAGAGCTTGAGCAGGTTGGGCGTGAGCCCCGTCGGGTGGATCTGCCCCATCTGCGAGCGAAGCGAAACCAAAGCTCGGATCAAGCAGCTAGGGTTAGGGTTTAGCGCGGGGGGAGAGGAGGGGATCGGTGATTTACGAGCTTGAGCTGCTGGACGTTGGGGCGCTGCCCCTGGCCCCTGGGCCGGGAGTCCGGGTTGCCCCGCATCTGCCCCGCGCCGTGGCCGTAGTCGCCCATCGTCGATGCCGGCGAAGAAGGCGGCGGCGGCGGCTCGAGAGAGGGAGAAGTGCGAGGCAAGCTCGGGAGAGGGAAGGCCCTCTTAGTTGCGGTGGATGCGGGGGCCGGGGACAGGGGACTAGGTCAGGACTCGATGCCGCGCGCGGGGCCCACGCGGCAGCGTCCGAGTCGATGTCCCCCTTGCTGCCGGCCCGCAGCTTCTGCTTGAGCTTGGCAGGGGCACTTTCTTTCTCGTAGCGGCAGAGCCAAAGCATCTCTCGGTGCAGATAAACTGAGCTGAGGGTGCGTTCGTTTCCGGGTAGCTAAAGTTCGGAGGGGTCACATCAAAAATAATCTTATCATTTAGAAGTATTAAATAAAGTCTAATTACAAAACTAATTGCAGAATCCTAGTGCTAATTCGCGAGACGAATCTAATGAGGTATATTAGTCCATGATTAGCGAATAATTACTGTAGCATCACTATGGCAAATTATAGATTAATTAGGCTCATTAAATTTGTCTCGCGAATTAGCACACAGCTGTGCAAAAAATTTTATAAACGGATTTTATTTAATACTTCTAAATAGCAAGATTCTTTTTGATGTGATGGGTCTAAAGTTTAGAGCGTGGGAAACGAACAGGCCCTGAGATCCCATTTAGACCACCGACAACAAATTTTAATCCAGACTAAACTTTAGATAACTAAAATCCCATTGGATCTTCTAGAATTAAATAGTCCGAACTAAACAGTTTTAGATGACTAAACTTTAATCCATATATGTAGCATAATTCATGACAAAAAGGATATTTTTACAATTCACTTGTTCATTTAGTCAAAATTAGGTAGATTTTAAAGACTAATGGACTAAACTTTAGTTGGGGTAAATTTTAGTCTATATTTAGTCCACATGTTTGGATCACCTAGTGGACTGAACTTTTAGCCAAAAGTTTAGTCCAGAGATCCAAACATGGTCTAACTAAACTTTAGCCAGGACATATATAGACATATCAAAATATTCTTTTTGCCATGAATTATGCTGCTATTGTGCCTGATGCACATAGTGAGGGGTAGTTTGACCGTTTTACAATTCACTTGTTGTTTAGTCAAGATTAGGTGGAGTTTGAAGACTAATGCACTAAATTTTAGTTGGGGTAAACTTTAGTCTACATTTTAGTTCACATGTTTGGATCACCTAGTGGATTGAATTTTTGGCTAAAAGTTTAGTCCATGGATCCAAACATGTTCTAAATATTAGGTGATTAAACTTTACTTCATATATGTTTGGATCTATGGATAAAAATTTAGATAGGACACGTAGTAGAAACATAGAAATATCATTTTAGCCGTTAGATTCTGCTACTGTTATGCCTGCATGCGTATAGTTAGGTGTAGTTTGGTTTTTATGCAGTTCACATGTTGCTTTAATCCAAATTAGATGGATTTTGAGAACTAATGAGCTAAATTTTAGTTTAGGTGGAACTAAACTTTAGTCTACATTTTAGTCCAATATTTAAATCACCTAATGGACTAAACTTTACACCGATAATTTAGTCCATGGATCCACCATGGATCCAAACGGCATATGAGAAAGGTCCTACATCGACATGGATTGAAAATTGGTTAGCAGGTTTGCCAACAATCAGATGATCAACGAAAGTATGAAATAGAAAATCTTAGTCACACGATACCACAACCATCTATACTATAAAGGATGAAAAGATTGAAAATCTTTCTCATCAAGATTAGACCTATCTCTCTTCTCACATAGGACCTATTTGTAAGGGCCAAGGGGCTACAGAAGTGTGGAGAATATCTCAAACCCACTTTTTAGAAAAGGCAAAATAGATGTTTTGATCCCTCGACTTTATCCATAGGTTAAGTTTACCCCTCAACTTTTAAATCAGCCAATCTAGCCCTTCAATTTTTATTTTTTGATCAAACTTGTCCTTACGCTGAGGAGGTGTTCAATGCTGGAATAAAACTAACACGAAAAGTTATTTTAACTCAGGGGCTTCTTCTTTCCGTCCTCATTTTTTACCGGGACTATGAGCATCCTTGTGGCACTATGAAGTTCACCCTGGCATCAATAGAGGTGTAGAGGGACTCGAGTGGCAGATCGAGCAAGCGAGCTAGCAGTGCAGCAGCTGACTGTTCATTTCTCTCCATTCCGAGCTTCGCAGCAGTCGGCTCTCCTTACCCTTCTCCAAGAAAGCAAGCAAAGGAATAAATATAAAGCACGAGCATGCATGTAGCTGCCTCCTTCCTTCCCAAGTCCCAAGCAAGCTGCGGCTTCCCACTTATATGCTCCAATTTATCTCGGCAAGCTAGCCCACCACCACCAGCGTGTCGATCCCCCTACAGCTCCTCCATACAAGTAAGAATAGAGTGATGTAGAAATTGAGGAAGGGAAGAAGTAGCGGGTGAATAGCTAGCGTGCGAGCTCCCACTACAAGAAAATAGTATATTTTCGTTGGCCAGAAGCCGACGAAAATAGGCCAAATGCCGTTGAAAATAGGCCAATCGACGAAAATAGGCCGACGAAATAAAGTCGACGAAACTAGGCCTTTTTTTCGTCGGTTGCCGACGAAAATAATAGTATTTTCGTCGGCTATATTGACCGACGAAAATATGTCCACGTTTTCATCGGCCCAGGTGGCCGACGAAAATAGGACAATTATTTTCGTCGGCCATTAAAGCCGACGAAAATAACATAAGTATTTTCGTCGGCTTTAATGGCCGACGAAAATACTTATTTGTGTACAGTATTTTCGTCGGCCACCTGGCCGACGAAAATACTTTGATCAACGGCTTCACGAGCTCCCCGCCGGCGGTACCACGCTACCTGGTGGATCTGTCCGACGGCTGCTGCTCAGTTCCAAAGGAGTTGCACTAGCTTAGATTTGATGATAGAAAATAGGATAATAGAACCTGACAATACTCAAAACTTACGTCAGTGTTCAAGTGCGCTACCTCCAGGTTGTTGGAAGGCATAGAGACTAGCTGGATCAGGATAACCTTGCTGCTACCAAAAAAAATGAAATAATAGACAACCACACAGTTTAGCTTTATACAGCATCAAAAGATCCAGGTACAAAGAGTACACAAGAAAAGTATCACCATCAACCTGAGAGGTCCTAGGATGCTGTTGCAATGATGGATTTGTAAAATCCCTGAAGATGAAAAAAGGAATTAGAGGCAAGTTGCTTTCATGATCCAAAGAAAATTAATATCATCACAGAAGAAAGACCCAGCTGCTAACTTAAGTTACATGCTAGCTTGTAAGATCTAAGATGACACTACTTAATTTGTTGCTGCAAGTTACTTTAGTTTTAGGAGAAAGCTATATATATATATATATATATGTATGTATGTATGTATGTATGTATGTTGATGCATGAGAGAGACAAAACAAGATACGTACATACTTGTGGTAGAATTCAGATTTGACACTGCCCATCTAGGTGAAGTAATTGCAAGTCTCAATGGGCAAGCAGATGGTCCCTGATCACATTTAGTGCACAAAGAAAACCAACTCCCGATTTTATGTTATTCCCCCACCCCCAAGGCCACATTCATGATGCACAAATCATTTCTTTTCCTTTCAAATGCTTTAATGCTTCCATGGAAAATTGAACAAGTGTTAAAGTATGTATGCAATAGGATTTCAATGGAAAATAATACAAATTTGCAAACTAAGAAATATGAGAACATGCAAACTTCACAAGTCAATGGTAGATTTCTTTTTGTTCAAAACATGCAAATTTCAGATGGCATATTGATCGTTAGATGAGAGCAAAAAGCAATGCTAGCGGCTAGCACACTCTGCAGCGATTGAAACTAAGAAATATGAGATACCAGCTGAACTTAAATCAAACTTCATCTGCATATGCTGTATCTGTGATTAAAGGCAAGGCAATGATAACTGCATGTTTAATTCATATATGCAAAAGCATCCAGTAACTACATGAGTTGCCTAAGCTGGACCTCATTAACACCAGGTGGGCCCCAATACATAAGTTGCCTAAGCTTTTTATCACCAGCCAAAACAATTTTAGTCAGTTAAGTGGCTTGATGTAATGATTATTTCAAAAACTACTATTTACTTAGACAGTAAAGCCAGCCAGCACTCCTGCTACTACACCCATGAAGTCTGGGTCATAGCCAAAGTAGTCCTTGATGAAAGTCCTGACTTGCTTATCGGGTTGACCGGGCACCTTGATAAAATCCTCCACATCACCATACTGAGAAACAATCAGTCCATAAACCGTCCATGCCACCGGACAAATCCAGTAGTACCATATCCACCATTTTGGGATTTTCTGAACAAGACAGTGTTTGAGTTAATTCACATAGATTCAGTGCACGGTGGTTTTACAGTCCTTGAAAGTTACTTTAAGAAAGCGAACCAGTGACCTACCGATCTCGGGATGATGAACCCTGAGAAGAGATTAAAGAGAGAGTAGAAGGCAGCGGCAAATATGGAAGCGACCTGAGGGTTCGGTGTTATGGCGACACTCATCATACCATAGTAAGTAAAATAGAGGAAGGTGAGGAATGAAATATAGAAGAACCAGAAGAATTTTGCTGGTGTCCACTGGAAAGACATCATTGAGTACACAATAAGACTATATATAACAGTCTCGACGAACACATATGGTATCTCCACAACAACCTGAACAAAGAAAAGACCGATTAATCTTTCAAATGCTATCAGAATCAGACTTGAACATCATATCAAATTATTTTTTCTCTCCTTTACACCACATTTTAACAATGTACATCATACTTGGCATCACCTATAATGCATGTTTTGAGTTCATTTGAATTGCTAGTCAATATAACTGACCTGTGAGAGAGCATAGGGTATAGCTGAGTACATTCCAGCTGCACGCTCTCTGTAAAGGACAGTCCTCTCCACAGCAATAATAGGTTGAGCAGTTACACAATTTTCAAAACCAACAAATGCGACAGCAAAATACAATGATCCGATGATGATCAAAAGATCTGTTGAACTCTTTCTGCACCAAATAAGACACAGTTAAGGATCCTGTACACCAAACGATAGTATTATTTATCTTTTACTATAGAACACCTTGCACTTGCGCTATTTGTTCAAAAGATTGCCAAAAACATGTTTACATAAGTCTTTAACTTGTTCTTATCTTGGTTCACATGGGACTACATTTGTACAGCATAATCACAAAGTTAGTAGCTACCTCCCAACTACTAACAAGACTCCACAATCACAAAGTTAGTAGCATACAGAAATTGAAAGATGAACATACAGAAATAAGTACCTTCAGAACTGAAAGATCATTATCCAAATTAGTTCCTGATTCATCCAAACCCCTAAAAGTTCATGACATTAGCATGTTGCACCATAATTACAGGCATAAAAGTGTAAGTAGAGGAGGAGGACAATACTTACTTCCAACAGATTCTATTCTTCAACTTCTTTTTCTATCAAACCAATTCCTTCAAGGACATATCTAATAAGCACCAAAATGGCGCGGGGCAGAGGGGCGCGGGGCGGCGGCGGCGGGGCCGAGCCGCGCGCGGGCCGCGCGGGGTGGGGGCGGCGGCGGCCGCGGGGGGTGGGGGGGGGGCGTGGAGCCGCGCGAGGCGGCGGCTGCGGGGCCGTGCCGCGCGGGGCAGAGGGGCGCCGGGGCAGAGGGGTGGCCGCCGCGGGGGCCGCGCGGGGGGGTGGGGGGGGGCGTGGAGCCGCGCGAGGCGGTGGCGGCGGCGGGGGCGGGGGCCGCGGGGCCGAGGCGGCGGCGGGGCCGAGCCGCGCGGGGCAGAGAGGCGCGGGGGCAAAGGGGCGGCGTGGAGCCGCGTGAGGCGGCGGCGGCGGCAGCGGGGGCCCGGGGGGGCCGCGCGGGGCGGCGGAGCGCTGGGCGGGGGCGGTGGCGGCGGGGGATCGGGCGCGGGGATGTGCTGTGCGGGACTGAAATATCCAAACCCTATCATTAGGCGTTAACTAGGGTCCATTTATTTTCGTCGGCCCATTGGGCCGACGAAAAAAAAATTCTATTTTCGTGGGCCTAGAGCAAGCCAACGAAAATATGATACTGTTTTCGTCGGCCTGCACAGGCCGACGAAAATAAATGATAATTTCGACGGCTTTTGTTGGCCGACGAAATAAGTGAGTTATTTTCGTCGGCTTTTTTTTAGCCGACGAAATTATATATGGCCGACGAAATTGAGCAGTTTTGGTGTAGTGTCCTGAGGGGTTTTTGGGATGGTGGGAGCGTGGTAGAGGCAGATTTATCGTAGAGGTAAACGTCTACTTCACTCTTTTCAGTTGCAGAGATAGAGATTAATTGGGGCAGCGTTGCTTAGACAAAACTACCCCAACCCGGGTCCCAATCCTATTCTTTCTCATTTCTTCTTCTTCGCATAATCCCGCCGCCTCATGTCCACTGGAGGAGCTTCTGCGCCACCGCGGTTCTGGACGAGCCGCTGCTAAAGCTGGCGGGACTGGGCGCGCGGAGGAGACCAGTGCCAATGCCCGGCCCAATGACGCCGCTGCGGCCTGGTCGAGTGAGCATTACGATCATTCATGGAGCAATCTGATTCCGATCCGCCGCCCGAGCCAGACGAGGTCTCGGTGGGTATTTTCGGCTTTCCTTCCTTCAAAAATTTCTATATGTTAGTAGAAAAACCTTAGCCATTAAGAGCCTGAAACGGAGGCGGATTCCTTCTGGAGTCCGCATCCAACCCAACCTCTCAGCTTTCGCCTATACAACAGTAATTTGTTCCAAGTCTGAGCGCGCCTTGTCCTTCCGGACAGACAGACGGAGGCGCCGGCAGGATCAAGATTCTTTATGCTGGTAATCTCGTTACATCTCTCGCCTCCCCTGCGTTATCCAATTCGTGAGCAAATCAACTCTGCTTGTTTCGATTTGACCGGCTTGCCTAGGTTTTTCTTTTTCAACATTGGGGAAAGTAGGTCAGTTAGACGACACGTGAATTTCCTTGATGAACAATTATTATCATGCAACCTTATATTGCTCTGAACAGCAGAACTATGTATCTAACGGAATATCTTTGATGGGAAAACATTTACTTGCAAAATCCTCTCCAACGATTGCTGTTTTCAGGGGTAAGGCTCTGTTTTTTTCATGGTAACAGAAAGCAAGTTTATACCCAGTCCACCAGAGCGCCACTGTAAGTGGATCTTCTCTTCTCTTGGAACTCTAGGACTTTGCACCGGTCATGCTCATCGTATCAACTCTGGGTGGTGCTTGATTACATTTGGTTCATCCACGCAGCTCAGACGGAAAGCCGTAGGTCCTCAGTATTAATTTGGTTGAATGGAAGTGCCTGATTACATTTTTACTAAATAATTTAAGTATTCCTGACTACGTTGTTATAAATATAATGTGAGTGGAGGAGTCTTTTATTTCCCATTGTTCATTGCAGCATTGAAATGGGGAATGTTCTGAATCTCATTTGTGAAACAACAATGCCGCAACAATGGCTGTCAAAGCAAATTCAGCACAGAAGAACAGTATATCATCGATTGGAACTGTGGAACGTTCTGATTTTCAGAGCTTTATCAGAACACATCTGGCGTACAGCCATTCATGAGAAGGGAACATTTTGTGGCCGATTTCAACTATGGACCATTCTGATTTGCAGAGCAATGTCAAGAAACATCTGTCATAAAATTGACAGAAAGGGTGTGCAAATGATCAATTTCAACTGCTAGGCATTCTGATTTGTGGAGTTATAACTGACTACATAATTGGAACGAAAAATGGTCCTTTTAAAAACCTACCAGAGGTATGTCAAAAAAAATCATCCTCTGGGTTTCTTTTGATTACATTATACAGGTTTGAACTCTAGCGCTAGTATATTGCACCTTTGCTGCAGGATGTGCAACGCATAGTTTTATCTAAGCTGGCTTTGAAAGAGATGGTGAGAACTAGTGCTGTATCTAGATAGTGGAGATATTTGTGGCAAGTTACTCCAAAACTGTGTTTTGATGGCATGGCAACGTGTGGCGAGAACATTTATGGGAAACAACAATATACTCGAAAGTTCATCAGCAATGTTTATGCAGTCTTGCTACACTGTCGTGGCAGGATGGTTGAAGATTTTGCTATAAAATTTGATTTTGACTCCGTGCTAATTGATCATCTTAATAATTGGGTTCGCTTTGCTGTTGCATCGCAAACAAAGTTCCTCGCTTTGGATCCAGTGCCGACATATCTTGGAGGCCGTAATGATCGGTACATATTTCCATTCGAACTACTTGATAAGGGAAGTATATCCCGTCTACAGAAATTTCAGGTTAGCTTTGTATCTCTCCAGCCATCTACGCAGTTCAATGGTTTTCCGAACCTAAGGAAGCTTGACCTGAACTTGGTGCATATTAACGACAAGGATCTCCAGGAGATATTGTCAAATTGTTGTAAGCTTGAGTGGTTGAGAATTGTTAGATGCCATCCATATGATGAACTGAAGGCTAATAGCCCGCTGCCTTGCCTGGTATACTTGAATGTTGCATACTGTGAAGTAACGATTATAGCATTCCATGCCGAGAAACTAGCAACTTTCGAATACAAAGGAATACCAGTGCCTATTGACCTCAGCAAGTCATTGAAGCTGGAAAGTGCAGATATACATTTTTCTGGAGACACTCTTGAGCACGCTATTGTTGCACTTGCTAGTGGGCTTATCAATGTGCAGAACCTGACCTTCAATACGTCCTGTAGACCACCAGAGGTTAGCTCTTTGATCATGGTGTGGGATATAGTTTATTCTGTCTTACATTTTTTCAATCATGATGATTTTGGTTATATATATTTCAGATGCCCAAACTTGATGGATAACCCATGCAAGTTTTCTTTGCTGAAGCATCTAAAATTGCTGTTTGACGGGTCCAGGGACCCGGGTCCCCTGCGGGCCCACTTCTTGCTAGCACTCAAAATGGCCTAAGACCACGCTAGATCACACAGGTGCCTCCTGGGCTGTGACTTTCTCTAGGTCGTTCAGGCCCACGGTCCTGACCGGCCGGCCGGTCGACTAGAGCCTCGGCCCGCGCCCCCGACCGAGGGGACGACCGAGGCCTAGGTCCGTACTACGGTCCTGACCTAAGACGCCGGTCGAACCCCGCCGCGGGGTTATAGTCCCTCTTACTGCAACTGTAGGGGTATACTATTTCAACTGCCCGTCCTCGCGAAGGGACGGGACGCAACGTCATCACGACGCAGCAGACACGCCTCCATCACAACGGAGTGACGGGGCATAGCGCCAGGGACGGAGCGTGACTACCGTACCGTACTTATCGTCGAATGACTCACCCCCGACTGACGGAGCATGACGCATAGGGACAAGGTAAGACGGCCACCCCACAATGCATGACTTGGACGGTGGTCATCGGAAGGCCCTGACTGACAGAGTTGGCAGTCCCGACTGACAGAGCTGGCGACTCCAACCGGCGAAGCAATGAAGACTCTCTCTTTCTACCTCACTCTTTCTACCTTTGGTTTCTCTGAAACGGAGACCCCCCTTGGACTATAAAAGGGAGGGTCATCCGCCTAGAAAAGGGATCTAGATCTTGACAGATCTCAATCATACCACATCATCCACTCACAAGCTTGTAACTCCCCTAACTCTCACGAGCACCTAGGCTCAAGCAACACAACTGACTGACCCCGACTGAATGTAGGGCACAATTGTCTGAACCACTATAAATCTTGAGTCATTGTGTGCTAGGCCACCTCCGATCACGATGCATGATACACACTTCGAGTTGTTTTAGCTGCCGACTATTTCCGGTACCGAGAGTTTGGCACCATCAGTGGGGAGCGCATCGTGCATCCACTGTCCCGGCGATTGAGTGGCCTTCATCTCCGACACGTCCAGCCTCACGAGCCTGAGCGATATGATTTGCTTCGGCTCGTTGGAGTTTCCCATAGCCCCGCGCGCTGGGCTATGGGCACCTCCCATCTTCGCGCCCTTTCAGGCCTTCCGCTTCGGAAGCTTGGACTTCATCGCCGATCATCTCAGCACTCTCCGCCTCTCCGAGGAGGCCACCCCTCTAATGTCGCTCTAGGGAAACACCTCCTCGACCAACCCGTTGGCTGACCTCGACACCGAGGCGCTTGCGCGACACATCGAGCTCATGCTTGGTGCCAACGCTAAACGCGCGACACATCGAGCTCATGCTTGGTTCCAACCCTTTAGCGAGTGACGTGGACTTGCTCCTGTTCTCGCTACGCAACATTTTCCGCCAACTCTTCGGAGGGACCCCGCTGTCCCCGCCACGCTCGCCGTGAGCGTGTACGCTAGGGAGCTCCGGAAGATCATGTTAGAGCCCCCGCTCGCCACCGAGTTTGTGGGCATGATGGGTACGGTCCTGCCTCGTTCCACGACCTCCTAAGCGAGGGCTCCAGCATTGGCGATGTGTCATCCTGTGGCTGCCCCGCGCTGCGGGAATACGCCATGGCGGACGTGTAGGGACGACAGCCGGTCCCAGTGGAGACCAAGGACACGCACACCCGCCAGACCCGCACGCATAGGCCCTGGCTAATGCCGAGGCATGGCGAGGACTTACATAAGTGATGGCAGCACCAGCCGCTGCCCGCATCAGTGCAGCGCGTGGGCGCACGCCCGTCAAGTCTAGCAGGCCATCATTGCGGACACCGGCGGCCCCCCGCAGTTTGCATGGCCGGGCAGAACATCGCCGCCACAGCAATGCTCCTGCGCAACCTGCCCGAGCCTGCAGTGAAGTAATATGAGGTGGGCTACGCTAGTGATAAACAAAAATTTCCACTTCATAAACCAGAAAAACTGCTGTTATAGATCACAGAATTACCACTAGACGCGCGGGTGCGGAACTTCTATAGCGCGTCGGGTAGTGCAGTCGGTCGCCGACAGTGCAGTTGCAAGACCTCCTCACATGCGGCTCGTCCTCATGCAGCAGATGCAGCACCTCCAAGGTATCGACACATACGGGGAATAAGCATCGCACTCCGGACTACTAGGTCTGCGAGGGTGTCATACTCGGTTTTGGAAAGTAACCGAATGCATCTCATATGTACGCCAAGCTCAAGTTTCGCACATATGATAGACGATACAAGTGTATACCCGAAAAATATCATAACGAAAGAGAGTATCATAATACTTTATTACATAACCGAAAGTCTTAAGACAATAAATAAACGTTTATAACTAGCAGCGGACTTTAATTTCACAAGCAGATGACTGGAAGACATACATCTAGAACTCCTCAAGATCTTCAGGGAACTCCGGACAATTATCTTGTTCTGAGCAGCATTGATTTTAATAAAGCAAGCGTGAGTACATTTATGGTTGGTACTCAGCAAGTGGAGTAAATTATATGACATGCAAGGCCAAAATCAAGGAAAGACTGATATGGTTTGATAAGTATTTTTAGTTGATCAAGTTTTATTTAGCAAGCATTAACTAAGTGTAAGTGTATACCAACACTTAAATAAATATAAGAGATAAGTAATAACACCATGAATAAAACACATCAATTTAGTTCATCTTTAAGTTCAATTATCATGCGAGGGTCCAAGCCGCTCTTAACCGTGAGCATGGCTGATATATCAGTTTTCACTCTGCAGAGGTTGTACACTTTACCTACAACTCATGTTTCACTTAATGCCGGGATTTGCAAGGCTCTTAAACACTTTTAAGGTGAGTGACAGGGATTCACTACGAGGCCTTTACAAAGATTCCCTAACTTGCAACGGTCCGTTAAGGATTCAGGCCGCAGTGGTCATAACCCTCCCTAATGAGGAAGACGCCTTAAACAGGATCATATCTATGCCTCAAGAGGACCGAGCTATACCCCATCAACGCACTCCCCTCTTGCCCTTTCGGTAAGATCATTTCAATCTAAAGTTTCTAATTAATTAGCCAAGACCACAGCCATGTAGTATTGTGGTTGCACTATTTTCCTGGGTGGTTCTCCATGTTCCAATTACTGCAATGATCTTGAAGTTATTACCAATAAAATATTCCAGAATATGAAGTTAAATCAGTGTAGCATAATTTCCAGATTATTCAACTAAAATCTAAGTAAAAGCAACTAGCGTAGTTACAACATAAATATAACAAACTAGGTTTAATCAAGGAAGTTCAAAGAAATTAGTCACTGTCAGACCCGGGGCCACGGGGCTGCATATATAGCGTAGTTTAAGAGATTAAGTCAGTCTTATCTCTTATTTACCTCGCTTATCTCTTATTTATTTCGTTTAAATAGGAGGTAAGGCTAACCGATACAGGGGAAATCTACTCGAGATATGTTCTGGTACGATTCCTTAGCTGGTGTTGGTTAGTATCTTTGTAGCCCTGCCCTCTCGGATATATAAGGGAGGACAGGGACCCCTCTCAAAACACGATCTCTAGGTCATTCTACACAAAAGGCAATACAAACCACCATACAGGACGTAGGGTGTTACGCATCTTGCGGCCCGAACCTGTCTAAGTTCTGTGTTCCTTGCACCTTCAAGTTCCTGATCTCGGCGTCTCCTCACCCAAAACTTACCACCTTGGGTATATCCCTCGGTGGGCAGCCGGTTAAACACCGACAGCTGGTGCGCCAGGTAGGGGAGCGCGTCGAAGATCCACCGGCGAGCTCGATGGCATCTTTCAATTTCATCAGGTCAGTTCCCTCTCAGGGTACGACATTCATTTTTGGCTCGTGGGTCTGCATCACAGATGGTGTGGGCAACTTTCGGCGATTCCTCGTCGACATGAGGCCGAAGACCTTCACTGCGGATCTTCGCAGCGACCTCGACAAGTTTGTCGACGGGCTCGACAACTTGCCGCTTCATACCTCTGCAGCACAGATCGAGATGGAGTCTGCTCCAGGCTCGACTTCTTCTGGTGTTGCGATAACTTCCCCTGGTTTGGACTTGTTCCAATCTAGGGATCTGCATAGCCGATCTCAACTCGGCTCATGCAAACCGGCCACTGATCTTCAGGAGGCCAACGTCTCTGGGCCCCTCTCCATGTTAGAGAAGGACCTGGACTTGCTGCTCCAGGGTGGAAAGCCGGAAGCCACCGCGTGTCGGGGGCTTCGGGTTGTTCTGGTACCGGTGATCTGGTGATCACCTCTTTGCCGGAGGGGCGCATTGTGCTTTGGAGGGGCATGATGCTCTCCGATCTACTCGAGGCAGAGGGTCGACTTGTGGCTCACCTCAAGCCCTTGCCTTTTCAAGAGGGTAGGCCATTGGCTACCGCGGCGGAGGGGTCGACTGAACTAGTCGACGAAAGCTCTCATGAGCTTTCCTCCCGCCAGGTGCTGATGGCCGAAAAAGGCGAGGATGATGGGGATCTTCCCATTGTCAACTTTGAAGCGGTCTCCGAGGATGAGATCATGGCCAACGCAGGCGACGAGAACGACGCCGACCGTGAGGCGCGAAGGGCCAGGAACAGGGCCCGCACAATCCGACGGAGGAGGGCCAACGAGCGTAGGCGATCTATGCATCGCGAGCTTGACCCTGAGTTTGTCGCCGTAAGCGAGCGGGGTTTCAGGACTCCGGTGGCCAACATCGCCAGGGTAACGGCCATCCTCGAGTGCAGCCACGATTCGGAAGTGCGTCAAGCACTTCTTTACGCGCAGAGGGCTTGGATCCAGCTGGATTAGCACAACCCGACGTCCACCATCAGGGAGGAGCGCGTGGGTGAGAGTCGAAGTCAGGCTCATAGCTGAACGGCTGGCGGCCGTCCTCGACACCAGCTCAGCAACGACAACGCTCGCGGGAGCCAGGCTCCTGGCGTGAGGCAGCAGCCACCGCAAGGGGGTCATCCGCGGTAGGCCAATCATCGACCTTCTCCAGAGGACCTGCGCCAGCACATCAATAAAGGTCGTGATGCGCGGACAGTGATCTCCTCCAGGCGCAAGGTCCGCGAAGAAGTCAAAACTGAAGGTACTGACTGTAGCGATCGATCCCATGCTTTTTCTGCTCGTTTTAGCAGCTACAAGTATCCGGAGGGCTTCAAACCGATCGGCATTACCAAGTACGATGGCAAGCAAGCTCCTCAGCAGTGGCTCCGTTGCTACTCCACGGCCATTGAGGTCGCAGGGGGGTCGAATATCACCAAAGTCGTTTACTTCCCGATGTCTTTGGACCCTGCACCGCTTACTTGGTTGGAAAGCCTCAGCAACAACTCAATCGACTCCTGGGAGCGCCTCAAGAAGGTCTTCATCGACAACTTCCAGGGAGCGATTGCTCGTGCAGGTACTCATCACGATCTTGCTCAGTGTAAGCAGGAACGTAATGAGCTCCTGCGGTCCTACACACGTCGCTTCTTCGACGATCGCGCCACCATCGCCAACATCTCAGAGGACGACATCATCGATTGTTTCTACAACGGCATCACCGACCCGGGCATCTACAGGGATTTCGGGCGGAACAGGCCGAAGACTGATGCGGGCCTTCGTGATATGATGCACGATTGGTCCGAACAGGAGGAGAAGATGCGGGAGCGGTTCCCGCGGCGTCAAGATAGCAATCTGCGGCGCCCAAACGACAACCGCAACGACAAAGGTCAGCGGGACTTCTCGGGTTCGCCCCGAAAAGGAAAGCCAGATGATGTCATCGCGGCTATCGATCGTCCTTCACAGGGCAAGAAGTCAATGACGCAGGAGGAGTTTGAGAAGCTCCTGCAGAAGAAGTGCCCTTGGCAGCCAGGTGCCAATCATGCCGCCATTGACTGCTACCACCTTCGGAGGACGTTCAGCAACTCCGGTGGTGGCAAGAAGAACAAGAAGCATGCGGACAAAGAACCCGCGGATGACGAGGATCACGGGCGCAACCCAAAGTTTCAAGACGCCTCGAAGGTCGTCAACGTCATCTTCAGTGGAGATGAGGAATTTGGTTCCAGGCGGGATCAGAAGTTGCTTCTCCGGGAGATTTTGTCTATTGAGCCGGCGGTACCACAACCACTCCGTTGGTCGGAGGTCCCCATCTCATTCTCTCGCGATGACCAGTGGATGAGCTTTTCGGAGCCCGGTAAATTCCCCTTGGTCCTGGATCCTGTGGTGGCGGAGGTTAAGCTCACCAAGGTCCTCATCGATGGCGGGAGCGGGCTCAATCTCATTTTCATCAGCACTCTGAAGAAAATGGGCCTGGATTTCAAGGACATGCTGGTTCCCAGAAAGTCCCCCTTTTACGGCATCGTCCCAGGTAACGCGGCACACCCGCTTGGTACGGTGGTCCTCCCAGTCACCTTCGGCACGCGGGAGAACTATCGTACCGAATTCATCAAATTCGAAGTGGCTAACTTCGAATCTTCTTACCATGCCATATTGGGTCGTCCGGCACTCGCCAAGTTCATGGCAGTGCCGCATTACGTCTATCTGCTTCTTAAGATGCCAGGACTCAGTGGAGTACTCACCCTCCGTGGCGACTTGAAGAAGTCATATGATTGCAATCAGGAGGCGATCCAGTATGCTTCGACTACTCGCGTGCCAGATGCTTCGGGAGAAGTACTCGCAGCCGCGCAGCAGCTTTCCCAATCCGGGCTGGAGATTCCTTCCAAGAAGGCCAGCAAGTCGAGCATCCAGTCGACTGATGACGTGGCCCTCAAGACGATCCAGCTTCAGGAGGGAGATTCATCTAAGACCGCTGTCATCGGTGCGGGCTTAGGTGCCAAATAGAACTCGCGCTCGTCAGCTTCCTACGGGCTAACCGAGATATATTTGCATGGAAACCAGCGGATATGCCAGGGGTGCCCAGGGAGTTGATCGAGCATGCTTTGAATGTACACCCGAAGGCTACGCCTAAAAAGCAACGCCTGCGAAGGTTTGCCCACGATAAGCGTGAGGCCATTAAACGGGAGATTGTTAAACTTCTCGCGGCTGGATTCATTAAAGAAGTAATCCATCCAGAGTGGGTAGCGAATCCCGTTCTTGTAAAGAAAAAGAATAATGAATGGAGAATGTGTGTCGACTACACTGATCTCAACAAGCACTGCCCAAAGGACCATTTTGGGTTGCCGCGCATTGACCAAGTTGTCGATTCGACGGCTGGTTGTGTCCTTCTCTGTTTTCTTGATTGTTATTCAGGTTATCATCAGATCGCGCTTAAGGAGGAGGACCAAATCAAGACTGCATTCATCACCCCGTACGGGACTTACGCCTACAAAACAATGTCCTTCGGGTTGAAGAACGCAGGTGCAACCTATCAGCGAGCGATTCAGATGTGTTTCGCGGATCAGCTGCACCGGAATGTTGAGGCTTATGTGGACGACGTCGTCATCAAGACCAAGGCGTCCAACGACTTGATAGTAGATTTGGAGGAAACATTTAGCAGTCTGCGCAGATTTCGGTGGAAACTCAATCCCACCAAGTGCATTTTCGGAGTACCTTCAGGGAAATTGCTCGGGTTCATCATCAGGAACCGGGGCATCGAAGCCAACCTTGTAAAGATCACGGCCATCACTGATATGGAGGCTCCGGCCACAATCAAGTATGTGCAGAAGTTAACAGGTTGTATGGCGGCCCTGAACAGGTTCATCTCCCGACTCGGGGAGAGAGGACTACCTTTCTTCAAGCTCCTGAAACGCCAAGATAAGTTCCAATGGACGGAGGAGGCCGAGCGGGCCTTGCAGGATCTGAAACATCATCTTCAGTCACCTCCGATCCTTACTGCACCGTTGCCAGGGGAGGATCTACTACTTTACATTGCGGCAACAACTCATGTTGTCAGCAATGCCATTGTAGTTGAGCGAGGCGAGGAAGGCCATGCGTTTGGAGTGCAGAGGCCTGTCTACTTTGTCAGCGAGGTCCTCTCCGAATCCAAGGTACGGTATTCAGCTGTTCAAAAGCTTTTATACGCAATCTTAATCACATCAAGAAAGCTACGCCATTACTTCAACAAGTACAAGATTACTGTGATCACGGATTTCCCATTGGGGGATATTCTTCATAATCAAGATGCCACGGGGCGCATATCCAAGTGGGCAGTGGAACTGGGGGCTTTGTCAATCAACTTCAAGCCACGCACTGCAATCAAGTCACAAGCTCTAGTCGACTTCATGGCTGAATGGAGGGAGAATCAAGTCCCCACTCCAGCAGACAAGCCAGAGCACTAGACCATGTACTTTGATGGGTCCCTCAAGCTCGACGGCGGCGGTGCTGGTGTTCTGCTTATTTCTCCACGAGGTGAACAATTGAAATATGTCCTTCAGATCCTGTGGGCGGTATCCAACAATGAAGCCGAGTATGAAGCCTTGCTTCACGGGCTTCGTTTGGCGATATCACTAGGGATCAAGCGACTACATGTATATGGCGATTCCCTTCTTGTTGTTCAACAGGTCAACAAGGAATGTGACTGCAACAAGGAGACGATGGATGCTTATGTACAGGAAGTGCGCAAGTTGGAAAGCAACTTCTCCGGCTTGGAGGTTCACCATGTATTGCGGGAGCACAATGTTAGCGCGGATATCCTGTCCAAACTGGGGTCCACACATGCTCCGGTCCCGCTGGGAGTCTTCGTCCAGGAGCTCAAGAAGCCATCCATCAAGTCTTCTCCGCAGGTAACCATCGACGTTGGTCCCCAACAACCCGATCGAGAGGTTATGGTGTTAGGGGAGGACTGGCGAGAGGCTTTTATCGACTTCATTCGAGATCAAAGGCTACCAGCGGGAATTGATGCCAAGAGCGTGGAGGCGGCACGCGTCCTGCGAAGGAGCAAGGGTTTCGTCTTGGTTGACGGCAAGCTTTATCGGCGTGGCGCTCGGTCAGGAGTTCTCATGAAGTGCGTCACAAAGGAAGATGGTTACGACATACTGCGGGAGATCCACGAGGGCGTCTGCGAAAACCATGCGGCTTCAAGAACGCTGGTGGGGAAAGCATACAGGGCCGGTTTCTGGTGGCCCACTGCATTGACTGACGCGGAAGATCTTGTGCGCAGGTGCCAAAATTGTCAATTCTTCGGCAAACAGACTCATGTTCCAGCCCATAGCCTCATCACTATACCGCCATCCTGGCCTTTTGCTTGTTGGAGCCTCGACATGATCGGGCCCTTCACGACGGCGCCAGGCGGTTTCACCCACGTTCTGGTGGCTATCAACAAGTTTACTAAGTGGATTGAGTACAAGCCGATAGCCAAGCTCACGCCAGATCGGGTTGTCGACTTCATCTCAGATATTTTGCATCGTTTTGGCTTCCCCAACACCATCATCACGGACTTAGGATCAAACTTCACGGCAAACCAATTCTGGAAGTTCTGCGAGAATGCTTGCATCAAAGTTAAATATGTCTCGGTCGCACACCCAAGGGCCAATGGACAAGTCGAAAGGGCGAACAACTTGATAATTGACGGCCTCAAGAAGAGTCTTTATGATGAAAACAGCAAGAAGGGAGGCAAATGGGTGCATGAGCTGCCACATGTCGTCTGGGGGCTTCGGAATCTGGCCTACACAAGCTCAACTCAAGGTGGGAGGGCCCGTTCGTCGTCAAGCAAGTTACAAGGCCAGGGTCTTATCGGCTAAAATATCCTGAGGGTCAGGATGTCCCGAACTCCTGGAACATTCAGAACCTGCGCAAGTTCTACCCATAAGACGAGGCCCGGTGATAGCTGAATCCCCGGGGGCTTAGAAGATTTTGTTTCCTCGAATCAATTTGGAGGCTATGAGCCACAAGATTCGGGTTGTACATTTCCTCTTACGCGCACGATGGCCACGGTCACGTGCAACACTTATATAAATCGACTTCTTGTCGTGAATATTGCGGGGGCTATGACCACATTCATATCCCTTCGACTGCATTCTCTGACGGAACCCTCGGCTCTGTCTAACTCCTCTACATATCGATTTCTGCCGCGACCTTGGATGGTCGCACGTGACAGCACTCGCATTTTTCCCAACATAACCGACCCGTTCGACTGGTTTATTCCCAGTTTGTTGGATGAGCTCGTGCAAAGAGCTGCTTCGACTACATCCTGCATGGTTGCACCCAGAGTAGTCTCGTCCCAGCCAAGAGCACGGCATACCAGCGGCGACGCCCGCATTCGCTTCCAGCAAGTCCAATCCGTCCGTCTGGGTCCTATATAACTTGCGGAGCACGCTCCTATGAGGAGCAACCCCGACTACATCCAGAGTCGATGCACTCGAGGTAGTTTTGCCTTAAAGCGTGGCAATTGCACGACGATGCTCGCGTTCTTTCCTAACAGTTTTAGACCCACGAGTTCGGGTTGTGGTCAACTTGTTAGACAAGTTCCTACATGGAGCTATGGCTACCTCTAGGGTCGTTGCACCCAGGGTAGTGTCTACTACTTACGCCTTGTAAGCCTGGATACCAGTTCAGCCTAGGCACATACACAAGTAGAGACATCAAAAGAAACCATATATATACAAGGAAGCGAATACTTGTTTTCAGTACCCTAATCCTGCATTACACTTTTAACTATGCATTCTGATACAGGTTGGGCCTCTAGGAGGTATCTGTCGAATTTCTCCTCGGTGCAGTCCGCCGCCATGCTTGAGCAAATATCTCCGGCTTCGCGCTCGGCAGGAAGGACTTCACAATTGCGAGGGCGTTGTTGACGCACGTGACAGGTGCCTCGGAAAGGAACTCCATCACTTCTTGGGGCCTCGCGGAGGCGCTCTAGCAGGGCCAGGGCTTGCTTCGCCTTCTTCTGGTGGATCCACCACGTCCACCAGCTCCCAGCGGCCCCCTGATGCTCTCGAGTTTCTTCGCCCAGCGTCTTGATCGCTGAAGGCTGTCGACGAACTGTTGCTCAGTGTCGCCGATCACTTCTGCAGCTTTCCGACGTCATCTGTATGGCGATAGAGCAGGTTCTTCACGTCAGTAAGTAGCTCTTCTTTACTAGTTAAGATTCTCGTAAGCTCTGTGGGGAAAGCTTTTCAGAACCCAGGTTGAGTCATACAGTGCAAGTACCCGTGGGAGCAATGGTTTACCTTGGTGCGCCCTCTTTTGCTCCCTGAGCTGCTCCTTATGTGCCTCGAGCTCCTTCTTCTGCTCCTCGAGTTGTCGCTGGAGCTCGGCGTTGACCTTCTCAAGATGTACGTTTTCTGTCTTCTCGTCGTCAAGGCACTCCTCAGGGCAGCGAGTCCTTGCGGTCGTGGGTAAGGGTCTTCAATTCCTCTGCCTGCTTCCGGGAGTGGGCGATCACACTCTGTATAAA